>NC_091337.1:16444387-16449387 GCF_038502225.1 Cherax quadricarinatus | reverse complement strand
GTCTCTTTCTCCAATCATGTCCATGCCTTCCATTTCCTCAAATCCCCATTGGTGTTTTATGAGCAGTGCAACCCCTCCTCCCCCTCTACTCCTTCTATCTTTCCTCAGGATCTGATATCCTGTTGGGAAGATTGTGTCTGTTATTATCTCAGCGAGTTTTGTTTCTGTGACTGCTATGATGTCTGGGGATTTTTCACTGATTCTTTCATTCCACTCCTCATGTTTATTCATTATTCCATCCGCATTTGTGTACCAAACCTTTAGTTTCTTTTCTATCATTGTGGTCATGCAAGTGTATTGGGGTTGGGGGAGGGAGAGCCTTGGTGGGGGCCTATATGGGGCTGTGGTGTAGGTGGGGTATGTGCTGATGGGGGTGGGGTCAGAATGCCCATAAGGGACAGCTGTTGGGGTGAGGTTTGTGATAAGGGGGTTGGTGGCAGAGGGAACAGTGAGTGGGTTGGAGTATAGGTTGCTCAGTTGCGTTGGGAATGTCGCGGGTGGGGTCTTTTGGTGGGAGATTCTGTGGGGTGTGTTTGCCCTTCCTCCTGTGTCTGGGTCCTGCTCATTTTCATTGCTTCTCGTTCCTCCTTGCGTCTCTGTACCCTCTCTTTCAGTGTAGTCCTTTCTTCTTGTGTTCTGTCGCGGTCGAGGAATACTCTCTGGTACCCCTCTTTGTCTCTCAGTCTTGCTTTCTCTTGCAGAATCCTGATTCGAACTGATTCTTCCTTGAAAGTTACTCTGACAGGCCGTATCCTTCCACTCGCAAACCACCCAATTCTCTGAAAATTTGTCACCTGGGTCATATTGCCCTCCCCTATTGTTTTCATGATGCCTTCAATCATTTTTTTCTCCTCCTGTTTTATTTCTTCAAAGTTGGCCCCCTTGGCTTCTTGGAGCCCGTACACAAAAACTGACCTCGCCCTTTCCTCCTCCCACTGAGTCTCCATCTGCTTCCTCTGAGGCATTTTGTTTCCTTCCATTGACATGTTCTTGCCTTCAGTGTGTGTGTATGTGTGTGTGTGTGTGTGTGTGTGTGCTGGTGTGTGTGTGTGCTGGTGTGTGTGTGTGTGTGTGTGTGTGCGTGTGTGTGTGTGTGTGTGTGTGTGTGTGTGTGCTGGTGTGTGTGTGTGTGTGTGTGTGTGTGTGTGTGTGTGTGTGTGTGTGTGCTGGTGTGTGTGTGTGTGTGTGTGTGTGTGTGTGTGTGTGTGTGTGTGTGTGTGTGTGTGTGTGTGTGTGTGTGTGTGTGTGTGTGTGTGTGTGTGTGTGTGCTGGTGTGTGTGTGTGTGTGTGTGTGTGTGTGTGTGTGTGTGTGTGTGTGTGTGTGCTGTGTGTGTGTGTGTGTGTGTGTGTGTGTGTGTGTGTGTGTGTGTGTGTGTGTGTGTGTGTGTGTGTGTGTGTGTGTGTGTGTGCTGGTGTGTGTGTGTGTGTGTGTGTGTGCTGGTGTGTGTGTGTGTGTGTGTGTGTGTGTGTGTGTGTGTGTGTGTGTGTGTGTGTGTGCTGGTGTGTGTGTGTGTGTGTGTGTGTGTGTGTGTGTGTGTGTGTATGTGTGTGTGTGTGTGTGTGCTGGTGTGTGTGTGTGTGTGTGTGTGTGTGTGCTGGTGTGTGTGTGTGTGTGTGTGTGTGTGTGTGTGTGTGTGTGCTGGTGTGTGTGTGTGTGTGTGTGTGTGTGTGTGTGTGTGTGTGTGTGTGTGTGTGTGTGTATGTGTGTGTGTGCTGGTGTGTGTGTGTGTGCTGGTGTGTGTGTGTGTGTGTGTGTGTGTGTGTGTGTGTGTGTGTGTGTGCTGGTGTGTGTGTGTGTGTGTGTGTGTGTGTGTGTGTGTGTGTGTGTGTGTGTGTGTTGGTGTGGGTGTGTGTGTGTGTGTGTGTGCTGGTGTGTGTGTGTGTGCTGGTGTGTGTGTGTGTGTGTGTGTGTGTGTGTGTGTGTGTGTGTGCTGGTGTGTGTGTGTGCTAGTGTGTGTGTGTGTACTGGTGTGTGTGTGCGTCCTGGTGTGTGTGTGTGCTAGTGTGTGTGTGTGTGCTGGTGTGTGTGTGTGCTGGTGTGTGTGTGTGCTTGTGTGTGTGTGTGGGGGGGTGTGCGAGTGTGTTTGTGTGTGTGTGTGTGCTTTTGTGTGTGTGTGTGTTTGTGTGTTTATGCGTGTGTGCTTGTGTGTTTGTGCATGTGTGTTTGTGTGCATGTGTGTTTGTGTGTGTGTGTGTGTGTGTGTGTGTGTCTGTCTGTGTACGTCGACTTAAAATAGAAAACGGGATTTATGAGATGGGAGACTCTCGAATCAGATATATAAAAGAAAATGGGTATGGAATGCGGTCCCCGAGTGAGTCTTCATGGGTGAGTCGTCAGTATGATGGTGAAGGGCTCTTGATCCAGGGTACTGAAGTTTCCGTAACCCCCACCCAACCAGGATCAAACCTGATTGCCTCCCATTTCCCCTTGTCATGTTTCACCTCGTTCTGCTTTATCGCTTTCCTTAACAGTGTAATGTTGAGTGATAAACGTTCACACACACACACGCGCGCACACACACACACGCACACACACACACACACACACACACACACACACACGCGCACACACACACAAACACACACACGCGCGCGCGCACGCACACACAGGAGAGGATGAGCCAGCAAGACTGGATCTTGTGTTCACCCTGAGCAGTTCAGACATCGAGGACATCACTTACGAGAGGCCCCTTGGAGCTAGCGATCATGTGGTTCTGAGTTTTGACTGTATAGTAGAGTTACAAGTGGAGAAGGTAACAGGAACTGAAGGGGACAGGCCAAACTATAAAAGGGGGGACTACACAGGTATGAGAAACTTCCTGCAGGAGGTTCAGTGGGACAGAGAAATGGTAGGAAAATCAGTAAACGAGATGATGGAATATGTGGCAACAAAGTGCAAGGAGGCAGAGGAAAGTTTTGTTCCCAAGGGAAACAGAAATAATAGGAAGACCAAAACGAGTCCTTGGTTTACCCGAAGGTGTAGGGAGGCAAAAACTAAGTGCAACAGAGAATGGAAAAGGTACAGGAGGCATAGGACCCAGGAAAACAAGGAGATTAGTAGAAGAGCCAGAAACGAGTATGCGCAGATAAGGAGGGAGGCCCAGCTACAGTATGAAAACGACATAGCATCGAAAGTCAAATCTGACCCGAAACTGCTGTATAGCCACATTAGGAGGAAGACAACAGTCAAGGACCAGGTGATAAGGCTGAGGAAAGAAGGTGGAGAACTCGCAAGAAACGATCAAGAGGTATGTGAGGAGCTCAACACGAGATTTAAGGAAGTATTTACAGTAGAGACAGGAAGGACTCTAGGGGGACAGACCAGATGGGGACACCAACAAGGAATACACCAACAAGTGTTGGACGACATACATACAGATGAGGAGGAGGTGAAGAAACTGCTAAGGGACATCGATACCTCAAAGGCAATGGGACCGGACAACATCTCTCCATGGGTCCTTAGAGAGGGAGCAGATATGTTGTGCGTACCACTTACCACAATCTTCAACACATCCCTGGAAACTGGGCAACTACCTGAGGTATGGAAGACGGCAAATGTAGTTCCCATTTTCAAAAAAGGAGACTGAAAAGAGGCACTAAACTATAGACCTGTGTCATTGACGTGTATAGTATGCAAAATTATGGAGAAGATTATCAGGAGGAGAGTGGTGGAGCACCTGGAACGGAACAGGAGTATAAATGCCAACCAGCACGGATTCACGGAAGGCAAATCCTGTGTCACAAACCTTCTGGAGTTTTACGATAAAATAACAGAAGTAAGACAAGAGAGAGAGGGGTGGGTTGATTGCATCTTCTTGGACTGCAAGAAGGCCTTTGACACAGTTCCTCACAAGAGATTAGTGCAGAAGCTAGAGCATCAGGCGCATATAACAGGAAGAGCACTGCAATGGATCAGAGAATACCTGACAGGGAGGCAACAACGAGTCATGGTACGTAATGATGTATCACAGTGGGCACCTGTGACGAGCGGGGTCCCACAGGGGTCGGTCCTAGGACCAGTGCTATTTTTGGTATATGTGAACGACATGACGGAAGGGTTAGACTCAGAAGTGTCCCTGTTTGCAGATGATGTGAAGTTAATGAGGAGAATTAAATCTGATGAGGACCAGGCAGGACTTCAAAGAGACCTGGACAGACTGGACACCTGGTCCAGCAAATGGCTTCTCGAATTTAATCCTGCCAAATGCAAAGTCATGAAGATAGGGGAAGGGCACAGAAGACCACAGACAGAGTATAGGCTAGGTGGCCAAAGACTGCAAACCTCACTCAAGGAGAAAGATCTTGGGGTGAGTATAACACCGAGCATGTCTCCGGAAGCACACATCAATCAGATAACTGCTGCAGCATATGGGCGCCTGGCAAACCTGAGAACAGCATTCCGACACCTTAGTAAGGAATCATTCAAGACACTGTACACCGTGTATGTCAGGCCCATACTGGAGTATGCAGCACCTGTTTGGAACCCGCACTTGATAAAGCACGTCAAGAAACTAGAGAAAGTACAAAGGTTTGCAACAAGGTTAGTTCCAGAGCTAAGGGGAATGTCCTATGAAGAAAGATTAAGGGAAATCGGCCTGACGACACTGGAGGACAGGAGGGTCAGGGGAGACATGATAACGACATATAAAATACTGCGTGGAATAGACAAGGTGGACAAGGACAGGATGTTCCAGGGAGGGGACACAGAAACAAGAGGCCACAATTGGAAGTTGAAGACACAAATGAGTCAGAGAGATAGTAGGAAGTATTTCTTCAGTCATAGAGTTGTAAGGCAGTGGAATAGCCTAGAAAATGACGTAGTGGAGGCAGGAACCATACACAGTTTTAAGACGAGGTTTGATAAAGCTCATGGAGCGGGGAGAGAGAGGGTCTAGTAGCAACCGGTGAAGAGGCGGGGCCAGGAGCTAGGACTCGACCCCTGCAACCACAAATAGGTGAGTACAAATAGGTGAGTACACACACACACACACACGCGTGGG
>NC_091337.1:16439387-16441887 GCF_038502225.1 Cherax quadricarinatus | reverse complement strand
GAACTAAAACACATCAGAGGATGCAATGGGAGTCACAGTGGGAGGTGGAAAGGGAGAGATCCGTGTTTGTCTATGGGCTAGACGAAGCTAAAGGGGAAACTTATGATGAAAGAAAGCAGGAGGAGAAAAAAGCGATTGAAGACATCATGAAGGTGATAGGCGAGGGGGACATGACCCAGGTGGCAAATTTTCGGAGAATTGGGTGGTTCACAAAGAAAAGGAATCGGCCTCTCAAAGTAATTTTCAAGGCAGAATCAACCCGAACCATGATCCTGCAGGAGAAAGCACGGCTGAGAGGCAAGCAGGAGTTCCGGAGTGTGTACCTCGACCGAGACAGAACACAGGACGAAAGGAAGACAATGAAAGAGAGAGTTCAAAAACGAAAGGAGAAATGGGAGGAAATGAAAAAGGAGAGCAGAATAACCCAGGATCAAATGGAAGGACAAGCGCACCCCCCAGAAACACCTGCAGAAGGACTCCAGCCACGACACCCCCAAGGCAACTGAACAATCCAAACCAACCATCACACACCGATCCCTCTGTTTCCACCCCCCGCACCACAGTTACAGTATTAGAACAGAAGTTGAAGGTTTGGTACACAAATGCAGATGGATTAACGAATAAACATGAGGAATGGCAAGAAAGAATCAATGAGAAGTCCCCAGACATCATAGCAGTTACAGAAACAAAACTCATGGAGACAATAACAGATGCAATCTTCCCACCAGGATACCAGATCATGAGGAAAGATAGAAGGGGCAGGGGGGGAGGTGGGGTTGCTCTGCTCGTAAAAAACAGATGGAAATTCGAGAAAATGGAAGGAATAGATGAGACGGGAGAAAGAGACTACATAGCAGGTACACTTCAGTTGGGGGAACACAAAATGGTCATTGCAGTGATGTATAATCCACCACAGAACTGCAGGAGGCCAAGAGAGGAATATGAAGAGAGCAACAGAGCAATGGTGGACACACTTGCTGAGGTGGCAAGAAGAACTCACTCCAGCAGAGCAAAGTTGCTGGTTATGGGGGATTTCAACCACAGGGAGATTGACTGGGAAAACCTGGAGCCACATGGGGGTCCCGAAACATGGAGAGCCAGGATGTTGGACGTGGTGCTGGAAAACCTCATGCACCAACATGTTAAGGACACTACCAGAGTGAGATGGGAGGATGAACCAGCAAGATTGGACCTTGTGTTCACCCTGGGCAGCTCAGACATTGAGGACATCAAGTATGAGAGTCCCCTAGGAGCTAGCGACCACGTGGTTCTGTGCTTTGAATACATAGTAGAGCTGCAAGTGGAGAGAATAACAGGAGTAGAATGGGAAAAACCTGACTATAAAAGAGGGGACTACATAGGGTTGAAGAACTTCCTGCGGGAGGTCCAGTGGGACAGAGAACTGGCAGGAAAGCCAGTAAATGAAATGATGGAATATGTAGCAACAAAATGCAAGGAGGCAGTGGAAAGGTTCATTCCCAAGGGCAACAGTAACAACGGGAAGACCAGAACAAGCCCCTGGTTCACCCGACGGTGTAAGGAGGCAAAAACAAAGTGCAATAGAGAATGGAAAAAGTACAGAAGGCAGAGAACACACGAAAATAGGGAGATCAGTCGCAGAGCCAGGAATGAGTACGCACAGGTAAGGAGGGAGGCCCAGCGACAGTATGAAAATGACATAGCATCGAGAATCAAGACTGACCCGAAACTGTTGTATAGCCACATCAGGAGGAAGACAACAGTCAAAGACCAGGTGATCAGATTAAGGACAGAAGGTGGAGAACTCACAAGAAATGATCAGGAGGTATGTGAGGAGCTGAACAGGAGATTCAAGGAAGTTTTTATAGTAGAGACAGGAAGGGCTGTGGGAAGACAGAACAGAAGGGAACATCAAGAGGGAATATACCAACAAGTGTTGGATGACACACGAACAACTGAGGAGGAGGTGAAGAAGCTCTTAAGTGACCTTGACACCTCAAAGGCGATGGGACCGGACAACATCTCCCCATGGGTCCTTAGAGAAGGAGCAGAGATGCTGTGTGTGCCTCTAACCACAATCTTCAACACATCCCTTGAAACTGGGCAACTACCTGAGAAATGGAAGACAGCTAATGTAGTCCCCATATTTAAGAAAGGAAACAGAAACGAGGCACTAAACTACAGACCTGTGTCTCTGACATGTATCGTGTGCAAGGTCATGGAGAAGATTATCAGGAGGAGAGTGGTCGAACACCTGGAAAGGAACAAGATTATAAATGAAAACCAGCATGGGTTCATGGAAGGCAAATCTTGTATCACAAACCTCCTGGAGTTTTATGACAAGGTAACAGAAGTAAGACACGAGAGAGAGGGTTGGGTAGATTGCGTTTTCCTAGACTGCAGGAAAGCCTTTGACACAGTTACCAACAAGAGATTAGTGCAGAAGCTGGAGGATCAGGCACACGTAAAAGGAAGGGCACTGCAATGGATAAGGGAATACCTGACAGGGAGGCAGCAACGA
>NC_091337.1:16429387-16436887 GCF_038502225.1 Cherax quadricarinatus | reverse complement strand
AGTGGTGCTGCTAATGATTAATAAAAACACAATCAGCATGTCAGCTTTGGATTCCTCACAGCATGTCAGCTTTGGATTCCTCACAGCATGTCAGCTTTGGATTCCTCACAGCATGTCAGCTTTGGATTCCTCACAGCATGTCAGCTTTGGATTCCTCACAGCATGTCAGCTTTGGATTCCTCACTATTTCCTCAGGTACATTTGCCTGGATTTTAAAAAGGGCTGTTCCACCCCCCTCCATTCTCACGCGTTTCCGGGGTGTACTCACATGTATGTAGTTGCAGGGGTCAGATCTCGGCTCCTGGCCCGCCTTTCTACTGGCTGATGCTGGGTTCTCTCCCTCCCTGTCTGTCTGTCTGTCTGTCTGTCTGTCTCTCTCTCTCTCTCTCTCTCTCTCTCTCTCTCTCTCTCTCTCTCTCTCTCTCTCTCTCTACTGGCTCTGTGAGCGCCATCTTGCTTATCTTTAAGGCTATGTATGGATCCTGTCTCTACTACTCTGCCCTCCATCTGGATGCTGTCTTCAAGACTACGGTGCTCTTCACCAGTTCAAGGGCTGAGGGACTGATTACCCCATCTTTTGTATATAGTTCTACAGTCTTCCAATTATGTCCTTGAATTTGAATCGATAAAGCCACTGGAGAGCGAAACGTCTGCAAATAATGATACCCAGATGTTGCATATGTGTCTAATTCTTTATCTAATTCTTTAGAACTGAGAGGGGCCTGAGGGGCAGTAGAGATGCTTTCGGTATTTAGAAAATGTAACATGACAGGATGACCAAGAGGGTGTATAAATCTGGATAGGAAGGAAGGATAGGAATCATCCCAGGAAAGGTTGGAAAGAGGAGACAAATGGAATTTGAGCGCTAAGGACGGGGACATCCAACAGACTTTTTTAGACGCGTTCAAAACGATTGGAGGCAAGTAACTTGAATGACTTGCCGTCAGGTAACAGAGCAAGCAAAGTAATATTTATGAAAGGATTCAAGGTAATTGGTTAAGGTAACTTGTGTCCGGGAGGTGGAAAATACTGTGCATGCACTCTGAAGGAGAGGGCGAAAATATTGCAATCTAAGTGTCATCTGAACGGTGATGTCTGCGCACTCCTGGCAGGATAGCTGTTGAACGAATGATGGTGGCTTTACTCCCATTTTTCGGGGTCACCTTACTTCGGTGGGAGATGATCAGTGTGTTTAAGAATGTCTATTTTTTTTTCTTACTATTTTTTTCAGTACATACGTTCTTCTGTAAGATGTGAGTCAGCTTGTGAGGACCACTGCTGCTCACCGCCACGCGTCACATACCTGAAAAAAAGAGAAAGAATTGTATATTTTATTTAAAACAAAATTACACACAAAACACACACACACACACACACACACACACACACACAAGTAACTTGAATGAATTGCCGTCAGGTAACAGAGCAAGCAAAGTAATATTTATGAAAGGATTCAAGGTAATTGGTTAAGGTATTGACACACTGGCTAGAGTGGCCAGAAGAGCTCATGCATGCAGGGCAAAGCTCCTGATCATGGGTGACTTTAACCACAAGGAGATCGATTGGGAGAACTTGGACCCGCATGGGGGCCAAGATACATGGAGGGCTAAGATGATGGAGGTGGTACTGGAAAACTTCATGTGCCAACACGTAAGGGACACTACAAGAGAGAGAGGAGAGGATGAACCAGCAAGGCTGGACTTAGTATTCACCTTGAGTAGTGCAGATATCGAGGACATCACATATGAAAGACCCCTTGGGGCCAGTGACCATGTGGTTTTAAGCTTCGAATACACAGTAGAGCTACAAGTGGAGGGAGAAGCAGGAAGGCCAGGACGAATGAAGCCAAACTACAAGAAAGGGGACTACACAGGAATGAGGAACTACCTGAACGGGGTTCAGTGGGACAGAGAACTGGCAGGGAAGCCAGTTAATGAGATGATGGAATATGTAGCAACAAAATACAAGGAGGCTGAGGAGAGGTTTGTACCCAAGGGTAACAGGAATAATGAAAAAGCCAGGATGAGCCCATGGTTTACCCAAAGGTGCAGGGAGGCAAAAACCAAGTGTGCTAGGAAATGGAAGAAATATAGAAGGCAAAGGACCCAGGAGAATAAGGAGAACAGTAGTAGAGCCAGAAACGAATATGCACAGATAAGAAGGGAGGCCCAAAGACAATATGAAAATGACATAGCAGCGAAAGCCAAATCTGACCCGAAACTGTTGTACAGCCACATCTGGAGGAAAACAACAGTCAAGGACCAGGTAATCAGGCTAAGGAAGGAAGGAGGAGAGACAACAAGAAATGACCGTGAAGTATGTGAAGAACTCAACAAGAGATTCAAAGAAGTGTTCACAGAGGAGACAGAAGGGACTCCAGAAAGACGGAGAGGTGGGGCACACCACCAAGTGCTGGACACAGTGCACACAACCGAGGAAGAAGTGAAGAGGCTTCTGAGTGAGCTAGATACCTCAAAGGCAATGGGGCTAGAGAACATCTCCCCATGGGTATTGAGAGAGGGAGCAGAGGCGCTATGTGTATCCCTAACAACAATACTCAATACATCTATCGAAACATGGAGATTGCCTGAGGCATGGAAGACAGCAAATGTAGTCCCAATCTTTAAAAAAGGAGACAGACATGAAGCATTAAACTACAGACCAGTGTCACTGACATGTATAGTATGCAAAATCATGGAGAAGATTATCAGGAGAAGAGTGGTGGAACACCTAGAAAGGAACGATCTCATCAACAGCAGCCAACATGGTTTCAGGGACGGGAAATCCTGTGTCACAAACCTACTGGAGTTCTATGACATGGTGACAGCAGTAAGACAAGAGAGAGAGGGGTGGGTGGATTGCATTTTCTTGGACTGCAAGAAGGCGTTTGACACAGTTCCACACAAGAGATTGGTGCAAAAACTGGAGGACCAAGCAGGGATAACAGGGAAGGCACTACAATGGATCAGGGAATACTTGTCAGGAAGACAGCAGCGAGTCATGGTACGTGGCGAGGTGTCAGAGTGGGCACCTGTGACCAGCGGGGTCCCGCAGGGGTCAGTCCTAGGACCAGTGCTGTTTCTGGTATTTGTGAACGACATGACGGAAGGAATAGACTCTGAGGTGTCCCTATTTGCAGATGACGTGAAGTTGATGAGAAGAATTCACTCGATCGAAGACCAGGCAGAACTACAAAGGGATCTGGACAGGCTGCAGACCTGGTCCAGCAATTGGCTCCTGGAGTTCAATCCCACCAAGTGCAAAGTCATGAAGATTGGGGAAGGGCAAAGAAGGCCGCAGACGGAGTACAGTCTAGGGGGTCAGAGACTACAAACCTCACTCAAGGAAAAAGATCTTGGGGTGAGTATAACACCAGGCACATCTCCTGAAGCGCACATCAACCAAATAACTGCTGCAGCATATGGGCGCCTAGCAAACCTCAGAACAGCATTCCGACATCTTAATAAGGAATCATTCAGGACCCTGTACACCGTGTACGTTAGGCCCATATTGGAGTATGCGGCACCAGTTTGGAACCCACACCTAGCCAAGCACGTGAAGAAACTAGAGAAAGTGCAAAGGTTTGCAACAAGACTAGTCCCAGAGCTAAGAGGTATGTCCTACGAGGAGAGGTTAAGGGAAATCAACCTGACGACACTGGAGGACAGGAGAGATAGGGGGGACATGATAACGACATACAAAATACTGAGAAGAATTGACAAGGTGGACAAAGACAGGATGTTTCAGAGATTGGACACAGTAACAAGGGGGCACAGTTGGAAGCTGAAGACACAGATGAATCACAGGGATGTTAGGAAGTATTTCTTCAGCCACAGAGTAGTCAGTAAGTGGAACAGTTTGGGAAGCGATGTAGTGGAGGCAGGATCCATACATAGCTTTAAGCAGAGGTATGATAAAGCTCACGGCTCAGGGAGAGTGACCTAGTAGCGATCAGTGAAGAGGCGGGGACAGGAGCTCGGACTCGACCCCCGCAACCTCAACTAGGTGAGTACAACTAGGTGAGTACAGGCCCAACATAATCTCCCATTCTCCACCTCTCCATCACTCTGCCCCTCCCACTCCCTCTATCCATCTCTCCCCCTCCCCCTCTAACCATCTTTGTCCCCTTCACAACTCCCACTCCCCCACTCTCTCTTTCTAGCACTCGGCCACTCTATCCCTCTCCCAACCTATCTCTCTCTCTCTCTCTCGCCTCCCCCTCTCTCTCTCTCCCATCCATCTTCCCTCTCCCCAGTCTTCTTTCTCACCCCCTCTCTCTCCCCCTAGCCTCTCCCACACTCCCTTTCTCCTCCCTCCCTATACCCTATTGCAACCCCTAAAACTCTTCTTGATGCTGAACCCCCTCCCACTCCTCCCAGCATACATAAGGGGGATTACCAATACCCCCTGGCTGTCTTCAAGAAGGCACTGGACAGGCACCTAAAGTCAGTACCTGACCAACCGGGCTGTGGTTCGTACGTCAGCTTGCAGGCAGCCAGCAGTAACAGCCTGGTTGATCAGACCCTGATCCACCGTGAGGCCTGGTCTCAGACCGGGCCACGGGAGCGTTGACCCCCGAAACCCTCTCCAGGTAAACACCAGGTAAAACCCCATATCCTTCTCCCCCTGCCCTACCTCCCTTCCCCTTCCCCTCCCTACAACACCCATCCTCACACAAACACTCACACTGAAAATAAATAAGCTTCGTTCTGTGGTACAATGGGGCAACCAAGAACAAGCCCGAGAGCCAAGGGTCTGATGGACGAATCTAGGAAGGAGGATTGGAAGGCAGAGCTCAAAAAAGGGAGGAATACTGGGGAAGCAAGCTAGAAGAGCTTGGAAGGAGGATGGAGGAAAGGTTAGCTGAAGAGAGCAGAAAGTGTGAGCAACATGTTATAGCAGCAGAAGCCAAGATACATCACTTAGAAGAGGAACCGAGTAATCTGAAACAGCCTGAAGAAAAAAATAACAATACAGACATAACGTCAGGAACTTCTACATCAGAGACAGACAAGGGGACTGGAGGGAGCAAGGAAGCTATACTGTATGAAATGATCCTGTCAGACCCACATGGGGCCAAGACAAAGACAGGGAGCACACTAAGAGCAAATGAGAGGTTGGAAGACATTGAAGGAGCTGGGATATATGCAGGGACTCTACCAGACACTTGCAGGGGCCAGGAACAGCTGAGCAGAAAAGACAGACCAATGAGCATAGGGGCCTCAGCTAGGGAAGGGATTAAAGGAACTAAAACATCTCAGAGGATGCAATGGGGAGACACAGTGGGAGGAAGAAAGGGAGAGATCAGTTTTTGTCTATGGGCTCCATGAAGCCAAAGAGGAAACCTATGATGAAAAAACAGGAGGAGAAAAAAGCGATTGAAGGTATGAAGGTGATAGGCGAGGGCGACATGACCTAGGTGACAAATTTTCAGAGAATTGGGTGGTTAGCAAGGAGAAAGAAATGGCCTCTCAATGTAATTTTCAAGGCAGAATCAACTCAAACCATGATCCTGCAGGAGAAAACATGGCTGAGAGACAAACCAGAATTCCAGAGTGTGTACCTCGATCGAGATAGAACGCAAGAGGAAAGGATGATACTGAAAGAGAGAGTGCAAAAACGAAAGGAGGAATGGGAGGAAATGACTAAGAACTGCAGAATAACCCAGACACATGTGGAAGGGCAACCCCCCCCCCAGAAACACTCGCAGAAGGACTCCAGCCACGACAACCCCAATGCAACTGAACAATCTAAACCAACAATCACATACTAATCCTTCTGTCCCCACCCCCGCACCATGAAACCCACCCCTACAGCAACCCCCATGGGAACTCTACCCCCACCCCACCACAACCCCCCATAGGCCCCCACCAGGGCTCCTGCTCTACCAATCCCAATATTCTCCCAAGACCACAGTCTTAGAACAGAAGTTGAAGGTTTGGTACACGAATGCAGATGGATTAATGAATAAATATGAAGAGTTGCATGAAAGAATCAATGAGAAGTCCCCAGACATCATAGCAGTCACAGAAACGAAACTCACTGAGACAAGAACAGATGCAATCTTCCCACCAGGATATCAGATCCTGAGAAAAGATAGGAGCAGAGGGGGAGGAGGGGTTGCACTGCTCATGAAAAACTGATGGAAATTAGAGGAAATGGGAGGTATGGACGAGATTGGAGAAAGGGAATACATAGCAGGTTCACTTCAGTCTGGGGAGCACAAGGTAGTCATTGCAGTGATGTATAATCCACCACAGAACTGAAGGAGGCCAAGAGAGGAATATGAAGAGAGCAACAGAGCAATGGTGGACACACTTGCTGAGGTGGCAAGAAGAGCTCACTCCAGCAGAGCAAAGTTGCTGGTTATGGGGGATTTCAACCACAGGGAGATTGACTGGGAAAACCTGGAGCCACATGGGGGTCCCAAAACATGGAGAGCCAAGATGTTGGACGTGGTGCTGGAAAACCTCATGCACTAACATGTTAAGGATACTACCAGAGTGAGAGGGGAGGATGAACCAGCAAGATTGGACCTTGTGTTCACCCTGGGCAGCTCAGATATTGAGGACATCAAGTATGAGAGTCCCCTAGGAGCTAGCGACCACTTGGTTCTGTGCTTTGAATACATAGTAGAGCTGCAAGTGGAGAGAATAACAGGAGTTGAATGGGAAAAGCCTGACTATAAAAGAGGGGACTACATAGGGTTGAAGAACTTCCTGTGGGAGGTCCAGTGGGACAGAGAACTGGCAGGAAAGCCAGTAAATGAAATGATGGAATATGTAACAACAAAATGCAAGGAGGCAGTGGAAAGGTTTATTCCCAAGGGCAACAGTAACAACGGGAAGACCAGAACGAGCCCCTGGTTTACCCGACGGTGTAAGGAGGCAAAAACAAAGTGCAATAGAGAATGGAAAAAGTACAGAAGGCAGAGAACACACGAAAATAGGGAGATCAGTCGCAGAGCCAGGAATGAGTACGCACAGGTAAGGAGGGAGGCCCAGCGACAGTATGAAAATGACATAGCATCGAGAATCAAGACTGACCCGAAACTGTTGTATAGCCACATCAGGAGGAAGACAACAGTCAAAGACCAGGTGATCAGATTAAGGACAGAAGGTGGAGAACTCACAAGAAATGATCAGGAGGTATGTGAGGAGCTGAACAGGAGATTTAAGGAAGTTTTTACAGTAGAGACAGGAAGGGCTGTGGGAAGACAGCACAGAAGGGAACATCAAGAGGGAATATACCAACAAGTGTTGGATGACATACGAACAACTGAGGAGGAGGTGAAGAAGCTCTTAAGTGACCTTGACACCTCAAAGGCGATGGGACCGGACAACATCTCCCCATGGGTCCTTAGAGAAGGAGCAGAGATGCTGTGCGTGCCTCTAACCACAATCTTCAACACATCCCTTGAAACTGGGCAACTACCTGAGGTATGGAAGACGGCAAATGTAGTCCCCAATTTTAAGAAAGGAGACAGAAACGAGGCACTAA
>NC_091337.1:16421887-16424387 GCF_038502225.1 Cherax quadricarinatus | reverse complement strand
AGGCTGAACAGGAAGGAAGGAATTATGAATTATGCTAAGGTCACATCAATCTGCCAAGGAGGACCAAGGAGTGAAAGGGAAGATCAACTGGTTGCAGATGGAGAGGGTGATAGGTCGAATGCTGAGGCACAACAAGGCTATCAAGAGCCACTGGAAAAATCAAGGGAGAAACTGACCACATACAGGCAGGATCCAGAGCCACAGAGGGTGAGGCAATGCGAGGAAGAAAGGGCAAAATCAGTGTTTATCCATGGGCTTCAGGAGAGAGAGGAAAGGACACACACTGAAAGGAAGCAGGAAGAAAGGAAGGAGATTGAGAAAATCATAACAGAAATAGGTGAAGAGAGGGACGAGATTGTAAATTTTCAGAGAATAGGGGGGTACTCGAAGGTGAGAAACCGACCAATCAAGCTGATTCTCAGGACGGAAACAGTGCGGAACAGGATCCTCCAAGAGAAACCACGATTGAAATACTCGGAAGAGTACAAGAGGGTGTTCCTAGACAGAGACAGAACAAAATCAGAACGACAGCAGCTGAGGGAGAGGACAAAAAAGCGAAAGGAGCTAGGAAAAGAGACAAGGAGGGAACCAGCAGAGGTCTGTCAGAGCAGGACAGAACAGCAAGGGCAAGCACACACACAACTACTCTCAGAACCATACAACCTATCACACCATCCCAACACACCCTACAATCCATACCCACAGCCTCCACCCAACACCAAGCTATAGAACCCCACAGTATGCCACCAGGTCTCCCACCCTCACAGGCCCCCCAAACCACAGTGTTGGAAAGGAAACTGAAGGTATGGTACACAAACGCTGATGGAATAACAAATAAGTGGGAGGAGTGGCAAGAAAGAGTCAAAGAAGCATCACCGGACATCATAGCTCTCACAGAAACCAAGCTTACAGGTATGATAACAGATGCCATCTTTCCAACGGGATACCAAATCCTGAGGAAAGACAGAGGGAACAGGGGGGGTGGAGGAGTGGCGTTGCTGATCAAAAATCGCTGGAATTTTGATGAGCTGGAGAGAGAAGATAGCGGAGAAGAAAGTGATTACATAGTGGGAACACTTCACTCTGGAGGTCCCAAGGTGGTAATAGCAGTGATGTATAACCCACCACAGAACAGCAGGAGGCCAAGGCAAGAGTACGACGAGAGCAATAGAGCGATGGTTGACACACTAGCTAGAGTGGCCAGAAGAGCTCATGCATGCAGGGCAAAGCTCCTGATCATGGGTGACTTTAACCACAAGGAGATAGATTGGGAGAACTTGGACCCACATGGGGGCCAAGATACTTGGAGGGCTAAGATGATGGAGGTGGTACTGGAGAACTTCATGTACCAACACGTAAGGGACACTACAAGAGAGAGAGGAGAGGATGAACCAGCAAGGCTGGACTTAGTATTCACCTTCAGTAGTGCAGATATCGAGGACATCACATATGAAAGACCCCTTGGGGCCAGTGACCATGTGGTTGTAAGCTTCGAATACACAGTAGAGCTACAAGTGGAGGGAGAAGCAGGAAGGCCAGGACGAATGAAGCCAAACTACAAGAAAGGGGACTACACAGGAATGAGGAACTACCTGAACGGGGTTCAGTGGGACAGAGAACTGGCAGGGAAACCAGTTAATGAGATGATGGAATATGTAGCAATAAAATGCAAGGAGGCTGAGGAGAGGTTTGTACCCAAGGGTAACAGGAGTAATGAAAAAGCCAGGATGAGCCCATGGTTTACCCAAAGGTGCAGGGAGGCAAAAACCAAGTGTGCTAGGGAATGGAAGAAATATAGAAGGCAAAGGACCCAGGAGAATAAGGAGAACAGTCGTAGAGCCAGAAATGAATATGCACAGATAAGAAGGGAGGCCCAAAGACAATATGAAAATGACATAGCAGCGAAAGCCAAATCTGACCCGAAACTGTTGTACAGCCACATCAGGAGGAAAACAACAGTCAAGGACCAGGTAATCAGGCTAAGGAAGGAAGGAGGAGAGACAACAGGAAATGACCGGGAAGTATGTGAAGAACTCAACAAGAGATTCAAAGAAGTGTTCACAGAGGAGACAGAAGGGACTCCAGAAAGACGGAGAGGTGGGGCACACCACCAAGTGCTGGACACAGTGCACACAACCGAGGAAGAAGTGAAGAGGCTTCTGAGTGAGCTAGATACCTCAAAGGCAATGGGGCCAGATAACATCTCCCCATGGGTATTGAGAGAGGGAGCAGAGGCGCTATGTGTACCCCTAACAACAATATTCAATACATCTATCGAAACAGGGAGATTGCCTGAGGCATGGAAGACAGCAAATGTAGTCCCAATCTTTAAAAAAGGAGACAGACATGAAGCATTAAACTACAGACCAGTGTCACTGACATGTATAGTATGCAAAATCATGGAGAAGATTATCAGGAGAAGAGTGGTGGAACACCTAGAAAGGAATGATCTCATCAACAGCAGCCAGCATGGTTTCAGGGACGGGAAATCCTGTGTCAC
>NC_091337.1:16361887-16416887 GCF_038502225.1 Cherax quadricarinatus | reverse complement strand
GGCTCTTCTGGTAAGCCCTAACCGGAAATACCTTTAATATTTGTAAAAAAAAAAGTAAAAAAAAGAAGCTCCAGCAAGTAAAATCTTTCCATTTTCACCAGTTCGTGTCCTCCGGAATAATATTACAGCTCTCAGCACCTACGGCACAATGTTTCCAGAGCATTAACGCCTTGTTCCAGCATGCAAGAGCAGAGCAGATTCTGGTCTTGTTTTTATATTCTAACTTTTAGGTGTTTCCAGGATGCACTCTAGTTACAGCCTGCTTCCAGCCTGTGCTCTAGTTACAGCATGCTTCCAGTGTGTACTCTAGTTACAGCATGCTTCCAGTTTGTACTCTAGTTGCAGCATGCTTCCAATGTGTACTCTAGTTACAGCATGCTTCCAGCTCGTCCTCCAGTTACAGTGTGTTTACGGAGCGTCCTCAAGCTCCAGTGTATGTCCAAAATGTCCTCTGTTTCCGTGTGCTTCCAGTGTGTTTCCGATGTGTACAGCATATCATCTACTTCCAGTGTGGCTCCAACGTATTCGGGTTCCAGCTAGTCTTCTATCTCGAGTTCACAACAAGTTCTGGGAGGATAGCAGTTCACTCATTACAACAGGATCTCTCTTGGTTTCAGGTCACTTAAGCGTTCCAGTAAATTGAAGCGACATCCTCCAAGAGGATGAGAGACCGCTGCAGCGCACCTCCTTCCCGCTTCCCCTCCACTCCAACACTTCCAGTCACCTAACAATATACGTTTCCAGGGGAAAGGGGTGTGGAGGGAGGGGGAGTTCACGGACCATTCTAGTGAAAACCCGCCTTCCAGCACTTGGAGTATCCTTCCCAGCACACATTTTCCAGGGTTGCAGATCTTTTCAGGGTTCATACGCTGCTGAACTCTCGAATGCTAGATGAAACCTGTTTCAAAAGTATCAGGGATTACTTCATTGCTCACTCGCCATGGAGAATATTCAGAAACCCAAGGTTCTGCCGCTCCAAGAGAGCTCTATGTAATTCTGGTGCTCTTCATTACTTTCAGAGAACTGAAAATACCCGTTCCAGGAGGACCACGGTCCATTTTGGTACATGCCTGCCCTCCAGCACTTTCCAGGGGCTTGAAGAGAAATTCAACGCAAAAATCTGAGTCGCAACGCTCCAGTAGGGTCGCGCCATTACCGGAGTGGGCACACAATAGCCCTTTGTTTACGTTTTGGTCGATCACACGCCGCCAGTAATGCACTAGTGCTGTACAGTACCAGCCGGGTAGTACCTGCTGTGAGTATCTGTGGATAGTACTGTACCTGTGGATAGTACCTGATTAGTATTTGCCCGATAGTAATTGCTGGTACTACCTGCTGGTGATGCTCATTCCGGAGTACCGACCAGGACCCATTAACAAGGCAAGATGCTATGCCAGTTCGACTATAGTATAAACAAAGGCTTGGGAGCCTGTACGAACTTTGCACCTTTGTAGTACCTTCGTCACCGCTGCCAGATGATCCAGCACCAGGCATCCATTACCAGAATAGGGTTACTCTCAATTAAAAACTCTTTCATTAGTATTTCTTCAGACGACTATTACTAGTACCTGTGACTGTAACAAGAGTTACTAATGCGGGTCTAATACTGGAGAAGGTGTAGTCTACAGGATATTTTCGGCTCAGGACATGGTGACTACTGTTCCCTCTTGCGGCAAATGAGCCCATGTGCGGGAAATGAGCCTGCGTGCGGGAAGTGAGCCCGCGTGCGGGAAGTTTGGGTGAGCCTTTGTCTTCTACACCTGAGCTAGACTCAGCTTTGAAGGCTCCAGCCGGGCGGACTCAGCTTTGTGGACTTGGGAGTTGGGGAAAGGCTGGGGGGAGGAGGAGCAGGAGATACAGCGGAGACGAGTGGAAGGTTAGTAGGAAGGAGGGGGAAGGAAGAAGGAGGGAGGAAAGGTGGCGTGAGGCTGGAAGAGTTGCTCATAACACTGTGGGTCGTTATTGCTCCCACCGGCTACACAACACCGCTGCTCCAATGACACACAAGGAAAAAAAAGAAGCAGAGGCAGAGAAAAAAATAAAGTTAAGTGCCGACATGCTATTCCTCATTCGTATCTCATCGAGGGCACGAAGGAGACAATAACCGAGAGAGAGGCAGACACGCAGGTTGAAATTTGACGAGAATAAATAATCATTATTTCTACAAGTACATGTACAAGGTATGCAGACCTAGCTGCCATCAATAACATTCTACTACATAGAAAGACGCTTCTTGTGCAGAGCATTTAGGGTAAATTAGGTAAGTTTTGTCCCAGGATGCGACCCACACCAGTCGACTAACACCCAGGTACCCATTTTACTGATGGGTGAACATGGGCAGCAGGTGTCTTATGGAAACACGTCCTAATGTTTTCCATCCATACCAGGGATTAGAACTCTGAACCGTGAGCTGAGTGCGCTAGCAATTGAGCCACAAAGAATCACGTGAGGAATCTTGCAAGCAAGGTAGTCATGAAATTTATAGCATTCAGGCGCATTAAGGCGACAGCAGAAATTACAAAACTCTGTAGGGATCGCCAGCTCTCTTATACCTTGAGTAAGCATCACTCTCTTGGATAGCCTGTCCTTGTCTCATCTCCAGATTCTGAATATTTCAGAGGACAGTTCAAGGGGACTCATCTGTTGCCTCGACTCGTCGTGGTTGCGCCATACATCAAAGCCTTAAGTACCGGTGTACTTGCTGTTTATTAGCTTAACAACCTGTTTCTGCTCTCGGGAGGCATCGACCCCCGCGACCCGATCCTAGAACAGTCCAGAATACTGTTAACCTGATTAACCAGGCTGCTCGTTTTAGTAACGCACACGTCAGCTTAAGCACACAGCGCAAAGCCGAGCCAAAGTCCACCACCAGTCCCAACTTCGTGAACATCCAGGAAACATCTATGACACTGCAAGACGGACAGCCATGACCACTTTATCTACAGCTGTAAACCTTCCATGAAAGATGGCTTCATTAGCGACCATTCATACAAAAAACTGACATTCAGAAGTTCTCAAGACGTGTAAACAATAGAGATATTAAGCCAAGAGATCCCACATTATTTCGTAAATTAAGAGTGGATAATCTTAACGGTGCCCCGTGGCCTGATCGCTAAAGCTCTCGCTTCACACGGCGAGAGTCTGAGTTCGATTCCCGGCGCGGGTAGAAACACTGGGCTTGTTTGCTTACACTGGATGTCTATGCTCACCCATCGTACCTGGGAGTTAGTCGACTGGTGTGGGTCGCATCCTGGGACAAGGCCCTAATTTGCCCGAAATGCTCTGCATAACAAGCGGTTTTCTATATAGTAGTATGTCATTGATGTCAACTAGTATATCTTGTACATGTACTTGTAGTAAATGAAGATATTATATTATTATATTAGTGTTGTTGAGGACACTTGGCACAGTTGAGTTACTTAGCTGTTTTAACTTTTAAGGTTTAAATAATAAAATATTAAAAGGGACCCCAGTGAAAATAAGACACTGACCTTTTTTTTTGGATTATCCTGGTGGGTAATTTACACTATATATGATGATTGTAATTATGTGTACCTGTGCCTAAATAAATTTACAGGAAACTTTTCGTCACTAGGGGTTTCATCAGTGATGATGACGTGCCTCCTTATGGAGGCAGTAGGGGCGAAACGTTTCGTCTGATAAGGAAAGTGACACAAGTGGAAAATGTCACTTGTGTCATTTTCCACTTGTGTTTGGAGAGGGAGAGAGAGAGAGAGAGAGAGAGAGAGAGAGAGAAAGTGAGAGAAGGGCCATTAATTCACTTAAACAACAATGCGGCCATTACCCGTTCGATATGGTCAACAATTTTAACTACCGGACCTACTGAATAGTCTCTGTTGAGCCTGGCCTCTGGACGAGTGGACGAGAGGGCAGTGGAGTGGTGGAGGGAAGAGGGTTGATGGAGTGATGGAGAGGGGTGATGGAGTGGAGAGAGGGGTGGAAGAATCAGTGACTTGTGCCTCGAGTGTTAGCATTATCGTCTCATATCTGAAGGACCCGGGTGCTATCCCAGCACGGGTGAGAACGTTGACCATGTTTCCTTACACCTGTTGTCTCCTGTTTACCTAGCTGTAAGTAGGTACCTGAGTGTTAGGTACCCGAGGGGTCGCAACATCAACAACCAATAGCAGTAACAACAACAAACAGCACTAGTAACAACATATAGAGCAGCAACAATACATGCAGCAGCAGCAATACATGTAACAGCAATAACACATACAACAGCAGCAGCAAGAACAATAAGAAACAACAGCAAAAGCAAGTACAAGAAACAACAACAACAGCAGCAGCAGCAGCAAGAATAACAAGAAACAACAACAGCAGCAAGAACAAGAAACAACAGCAAAAGCAAGTACAAGAAACAACAACAGCAGCAGCAAGAACAACAAGAAACAACAGCAGAAGGAAGAACAAGAAACAGCAGCAGCAGCAAGAACAACAAGAAACAACAGCAGAAGGAAGAACAAGAACAAACAAAAGCAGAAGCAAGAACAACAAGAAACAACAGCAGAAGCAAGAATAACAAGAAACAACAGCAGAAGCAAGAATAAGAAACAGCAGCAAGAACAGCAACAACAGCAACAAGAAGAAACAACAACAAAAACAACAGTAGCAACAACAGCAGCAACAGCAACAACAGACAACAGCAGCAGCAAGAACAATAAAAACATCAGTAGCAACAACAGAAACAACAGCAGCAACAGAAACAACAGCAGCAACAACAGAAACAGCAGCATCAGACACAGCAGCAGCAGCAGCAGCAACAGAAACGGCAACATAAACAACAAACAGCAGCAACAGCAGAAATATCAGCAGCATCAACAGTAACATAAACAACGTTAACAACAGAAACAGCACCAACAACAGAAACAACAGCACCAACAACAGAAACAACAGCACCAACAAGAGAAACAACAGCACCAACAACAGAAACAACAGCACCAACAACAGAAACAACAGCACCAACAACAGAAACAACAGCACCAACAACAGAAACAACAGCACCAACAACAGAAACAACAGCACCAACAACAGAAACAACAGCACCAACAACAGAAAAAACAGCACCAACAACAGAAACAACAGCACCAACAACAGAAACAACAGCACCAACAACAGAAACAACAGCACCAACAACAGAAACAACAGCACCAACAACAGAAACAACAGCACCAACAACAGAAACAATAGCATCAATAGTCAAATATGAAGAAAAATGAAGAAAACAACAACTCACAAGCATTAATGTTTAATTAGGTCAGATAATTACCATAAGAAACCATAGAACTTTAAACCTTAAACTGTACATGTGGCACAGAACACGTGTTCATCAAGTGTTCACCACGACAGTACTGTACATGTGGCACAGAACACGTGTTCATCAAGTGTTCACCACGACAGTACTGTGCATGTGGCACAGAACACGTGATCAAGTGTTCACCACGACAGTACTGTGCATGTGGCACAGAACATGTGCTCATCAAGTGTTCACCACGACAGTACTGTGCATGTGGCACAGAACATGTGCTCATCAAGTGTTCACCACGACAGTACTGTGCATGTGGCACAGAACATGTGCTCATCAAGTGTTCACCACGACAGTACTGTACATGTGGCACAGAACACGTGTTCATCAAGTGTTCACCACGACAGTACTGTATATGTGGCACAGAACACGTGTTCATCAAGTGTTCACCACGATAGTACTGTACATGTGGCACAGAACACGTCTTCATCAAGTGTTCACCACGACAGTACTGTACATGTGGCACAGAACACGTTCATCAAGTGTTCACCACGACAGTACTGTGCATGTGGCACAGAACACGTGTTCATCAAGTGTTCACCACGACTGTACTGTACATGTGGAACAGAACACGTGTTCATCAAGTGTTCACCACGACAGTACTGTACATGTGGCACAGAACACGTGTTCATCAAGTGCTCACCACGACAGTACTGTACATGTGGCACAGAACACGTGTTCATCAAGTGTTCACCACGATAGTACTGTACATGTGGCACAGAACACGTTCATCAAGTGTTCACCACGATAGTACTGTACATGTGGCACAGAACACGTGTTCATCAAGTGTTCACCACGATAGCACTGTACATGTGGCACAGAACACGTGTTCATCAAGTGTTCACCACGACAGTACTGTACATCTGGCACAGAACACGTGTTCATCAAGTGTTCACCACGACAGTACTATACATGTGGCACAGAACACGTGTTCATCAAGTGTTCACCACGACAGTACTATACATGTGGCACAGAACACGTGTTCATCAAGTGTTCACCACGACAGTACTATACATGTGGCACAGAACACGTGTTCATCAAGCGTTCACCACGATAGTACTGTACATGTGGCACAAAACACGTATTCATCAAGTGTTCACCACGACAGTACTGTACATGTGGCACAGAACACGTGT
This sequence comes from Cherax quadricarinatus, assembly GCF_038502225.1. Lineage (NCBI taxonomy): Eukaryota > Metazoa > Arthropoda > Malacostraca > Decapoda > Parastacidae > Cherax > Cherax quadricarinatus. The sequence goes on along the minus strand of NC_091337.1, from coordinate 16,410,425 downwards.
TCAAGTGTTCACCACGACATTACTGTACATGTGGCACAGAACACGTGTTCATCAAGTGTTCACCACGACAGTACTGTACATGTGGCACAGAATACGTGTTCATCAAGTGTTCACCACGACAGTGCTGTGCATGTGGAACACAACACGTGTTCATCAAGTGTTCACCACGACAGTACTGTGCATGTGTCACAGAACACGTGTTCATCAAGTATTCATCACGACAGTACTGTGCATGTGGCACATAACACGTGTTCATCACGACAGTACTGCGCATGTGGCACAAAACACCTGTTCATCAAGTGTTCACCACGACAGTATGGAACATGTGGAACAGAACACGTGTTCATCAAGTGTTCACCACTACAGTACTGTACATGTGGCACAGAACACGTGTTCATCAAGTGTTCACCACGACAGTACTGTGCATGTGTCACAGAACACGTGTTCATCAAGTATTCATCACGACAGTACTGTGCATGTGGCACATAACACGTGTTCACCACGACAGTACTGTACATGTGGCACAGAACACGTGTTCATCAAGTGTTCACCACGACAGTACTGTACATGTGGCACAGAACACGTGTTCATCAAGTGTTCACCACGACAGTACTGTACATGTGGCACAGAACACGTGTTCATCAAGTGTTCACCACGACAGTACTGTACATGTGGCACAGAACACGTGTTCATCAAGTGTTCACGACAGGACTGTACATGTGGCACAGAACACGTGTTCATCAAGTGTTCACCACGACAGTACTGTACATGTGGCACAGAACACGTGTTCATTAAGTGTTCACCACGACAGTACTGTACATGTTGCACAGAACATGTGTTCATCAAGTGTTCACCACGACAGTACTGTACATGTGGCACAGAACACGTGTTCATCAAGTGTTCACCACGACAGTACTGTGCATGTGGAACAGAACACGTGTTCATCAAGTATTCATCACGACAGTACCGTGCATGTGGCACATAACACGTGTTCACCACGACAGTACTGCGCATGTGGCACAAAACACCTGTTCATCAAGTGTTCACCACGACAGTACTGTGCATGTGGCACAGAACACGTGTTCATCAAGTGTTCACCACTACAGTACTGTTCATATGGCACAGAACACGTGTTCATCAAGTATTCACCACGACAGTACTGTGCATGTGGCACAGAACACGTGTTCATCAAGTATTCACCACGACAGTACTGCGCATGCGGCACATAACACGTGTTCACCACGACAGTACTGTGCATCTGGCACATAACACGTGTTCACCACGACAGTACTGTGCATGTGGCACAGAACACGTGTTCATCAAATGTTCACCACGACAGTACTGTGCATGGAGCATAGAACACCTGTTCATCAAGTGTTCACCACGACAGTACTGTGCATGTGGCACAGAACACGTGTTCATCAAGTGTTCACCACGACAGTACTGTGCATGTTCCACAAAACACGTGTTCATAAAGTATTCACCACGACAGTACTGTGCATGTGACACAGAACGCGTGTTCATCAAGTGTTCACCACGACAGCACTGTGCATGTGGCACAGAACACGTGTTCATCAAGTGTTCACCACGACAGTACTGTGCATGTTGCGCAGAATACGTGTTCATCAAGTGTTCACCACGACAGTACTGTGCATGTGTCACAGAACCTGTGTTCATCAAGTGTTCACCACGACAGTACTGTGCATGTGGCACAGAACATGTGCTCATCAAGTGTTCACCACGACAGTACTGTACATGTGGCACAGAACATGTGTTCATCAAGTGTTCACCACGTACCGTGCAATTCCTGTCAAATATTCTGAAGTATTCTGAAAATTAAAAAGAGGTGTATCTGAGAAATTCGATTTGTTTTAATAGCAAACAAATTATTTTTTGTTTAGTTGAACGAGTATTACAGTGACTGTCAGTTACTCTGAGTCAAGACTACAGCATCACACTGGTTGTCAGTAAGACTGAAACAAGACTACAGCATCACACTGGTTGTCAGTATGACTGAAACAAGACTACAGCATCACACTGGTTGTCAGTATGACTGAAACAAGACTACAGCATCACACTGGTTGTCAGTAAGACTGAAACAAGACTACAGCATCACACTGGTTGTCAGTAAGACTGAAACAAGACTACAGCATCACACTGGTTGTCAGTATGACTGAAACAAGACTACAGCATCACACTGGTTGTCAGTATGACTGAAACAAGACTACAGCATCACACTGGTTGTCAGTATGACTGAAACAAGACTACAGCACCACACTGGTTGTCAGTATGACTGAAACAAGACTACAGCACCACACTGGTTGTCAGTAAGACTGAAACAAGACTACAGCATCACACTGGTTGTCAGTAAGACTGAAACAAGACTACAGCATCACACTGGTTGTCAGTAAGACTGAAATAAGACTACAGCATCACACTGGTTGTCAGTAAGACTGAAACAAGACTACAGCATCACACTGGTTGTCAGTAAGACTGAAACAAGACTACAGCATCACACTGGTCGTCAGTAAGACTGAAGCAAGACTACAGCATCACACTGGTTGTCAGTAAGACTGAAACAAGACTACAACATCACACTGGTTGTCAGTAAGACTGAAACAAGACTACAGCACCACACTGGTTGTCAGTAAGACTGAAACGAGACTACAGCATCACACTGGTTGTCAGTAAGACTGAAACAAGACTACAGCATCACACTGGTTGTCAGTAAGACTGAAACAAGACTACAGCACCACACTGGTTGTCAGTAAGACAAACAAAGACTACAGCACCACACTGGTTGTCAGTAAGACTGAAACAAGACCACAGCATCACACTGGTTGTCAGTAAGACAAACAAAGACTACAGCATCACACTGGTTGTCAGTAAGACTGAAACAAGACTACAGCACCACACTGGTTGTCAGTAAGACTGAAACAAGACTACAGCATCACACTGGTTGTCAGTAAGACTGAAACAAGACTACAGCACCACATTGGTTGTCAGTAAGACTGAAACAAGACTACAGCATCACACTGGTTGTCAGTAAGACTGAAACAAGACTACAGCATCACACTGGTTGTCAGTAAGACTGAAACAAGACTACAGCATCACACTGGTTGTCAGTAAGACTGAAACAAGACTACAGCATCACACTGGTTGTCAGTAAGACTGAAACAAGACTACAGCATCACACTGGTTGTCAGTAAGACTGAAACAAGACTACAGCATCACACTGGTTGTCAGTAAGACTGAAACAAGACTACAGCATCACACTGGTTGTCAGTAAGACTGAAACAAGACTACAGCATCACACTGGCTGTCAGTAGGACGTGCCTGCACCAAACTGAATCCATAGCAGTCAATTTCATGCCAACATAAAGTCTGGGAACATACCCAGGAAAGCAGACAAAATGGACCAGACTCTCCTTCCAAGAGGCCAGTTAGTCACATCTTATGATGTCCATTTATAAATGTCTTCAGCTAGTAGCGAACCAGAGGAGTCGGTTTGAAACGAACTCCAGGAGTCGGTTTGAAACAAACCCCAGGAGTCGGTTTGAAACGAACCCCAGGAGTCGGTTTGAAATGAACCTCAGGAATCGGTTTGAAACGAACCCTGGGAATCGGTTTGAAACGAACCACAGGAGTCGATCCCCAAGAGTCGGTATCTAAATGAACCCGTGGAGTGGGCTTCTAAATGAACCCGGAGAGATGGTCTACCAGACCTGAGTTCATCTCAAGTTTTTGTTCACAAATAAGCAGATGAAGGAAGGAAACTTGTGGGATGAAGAAAGGAAGAGAAGAGCAGAGAGGAAAATAAGAGAAGAGCAGAGAGGAAGAGAGAAGCAGAGAGGAAGAGAGGAGCAGAGAGGAAGAGAGAAGCAGAGAGGAAGAGAGAAGCAGAGAGGAAGAGAGAAGCAGAGAGGAAGGAAACAACGCGAGCAATAATTTGTAAAAACAAGATAAAAGTTATTAAATGAAGGGAAAAAACTTACGTTCGAAATACAAACGAAAACGTAGAACGTAAACAAAAACTACCACCCCCATCCCCCCATTATCTAATATCCCCCCCCCGTCTCCTCATCCGAAATCACCCATGAAGCCTCTTCCTCACGCTCGCGCACGCGCGCGCGCACACACACACACACACACACAGTATGTACACGTCTTCACAAGAAAAGCACCGAACACTGTAGTTCCCTGGCAGGCAGAACAGAGAGAAAGATGAACATAAGAGCATAACAGGAGGAGAACACAAGAAAAATATGGAAAGACAATACCAGAGAAAACACATAGTTGAAAAAAACACCGAAAAAACACCAGCAGCAACTGTTGCAACACTCAAACACCAGAGGAATCTGCAATTTGCAACACGCCATTAAAACAAGAACACAAAAGCGATATCAATGGCCCCCAAAAAATGGTCCCCCTCCCAAAAAAAGGCGATCACTGAGGACTACAATGGCTTATGAGAGATCATATGAGGGAGAATTTGCATCCGGATCCAGTCGGATTCGTCTTCAAGAACGGAGTAAATACAGACAGTTAATTACCGGGAGCCTCGCTAACACGAACAAGAAACTCGGGGAAGAAAAACAAAAAAGGAGCAAAACTCTGTGAGTGCAATTAATTCCGGGGCTTGTTAGAGGAGCACCACCACCAGTAGCACCACCAGCAGTAACAGCACCTCCAGTAGCACCACCACCAAAAGCACTACCAGCAGCACAACCAGCAGTAGCACCACCAGCAGCACCACCACCAGTAGCACCACCAACAGCACTACCAGCAGCAACAGTAGCAGTGCCGCCAGTAGCACCAGCAGCTGCACCACCGTTAGCACTACCAGTAGGACCAGCACCACTACCTACCAGCAGCACCATTAGCACTACCAGCAGCGCCACCACCAGTAGCACTAACAGCAGTACTAGCAGCATCACTACCAATAGCACTACCAGCATCATCACCACAGCATTAGCAGCATCAACAACATCAGCAGCAGCGTCAATAGCATCAACAGCGGCACCAGCATCAACAGCAGCATCAACAATACCAGCAGCAGCATCAACAGCATCAGCAGCACCAGCAGCAGCAGCAGCAGCATCAACAGCATCAGCAGCACCACCAGCATCAACAGCAGCATCAACAACACCAGCATCAGTATCAACAGCATCAGCAGCACCAGCAGCGGCAGCATCAACAGCATCAGCAGCACCACCAGCAGCAGCAGCACAGCAGCATCAGCAGCAGCTCACTAGCACCAACATCAGCAGTAGCATCAGCAACACCAGCAGCACAGCACCAGCACAGCAGCACCAGCACAACACCAGCACAGCAGCATCAGCAACACCAGCAGCACAGCAACCTCAGCAGCAGCAGTAGCAGCATCAGCAGCAGCAGTATCGGCAGCAGCACTGGCAGCAATAGCAGCATTAGCAGCACCAGCACAGCAACAATACAAAAGCAGCAGCAGCTCCTCCACACCCGCAGCACTACAGCACCACTACAGCAGTACCACAGCAGCACTAGCACCACACCACTACAGTAGCATCAACACCACAGCACCAGCACAGCAGCACCAGCACAACACCAGCACAGCAGCATCAGCAACACCAGCAGCACCACCACAGCCTCACCAGCAGTACCACACCACCACCGCAGCAGCGCCACTGTTGCAGCACCACCACAGCAGCAGTACCACAACAGCACCACCAAACCCACGGCACCTCCACAGCAGCATCATAGCAGCACTACAGCAGCACCACAGCAGCGCTACAGAAGAACCAGCACCACAGCACCAGCACAGCAGCACCAGCACAGCAGCACCAGCAGCACCACCACAGCCTCACCAGTTGTACCACACTTCCGCAGCATCACCGCAGCAGCACCAGCAGCACGACACAGCAGCAGCAGCACCAGCATCACAGCACCACCACAGGATCACCACAGCACCACCACTGGAGCACCACAGCACCACTACAGCAGCATCACAGCACCACCACAGCAGTATCACAGCAACACCACAGCAGCATCACAGCAGCATCACAACACCACAACAGCACCACCACAGCAGCATCACAGCACCAACACAGGAGTACCACAGCAGCATCACAGCACCACCACAGTACCCCCACAGGAGCACCACAGCACCACCAGAGCAGCATCACAGCACCATCATAGCAGCATCACAGCACCACTACAGAAGCATTACAACACCACCAAAGCACCATCAAAGCAGCATCAGAGCACCATCATAGCACCACCACAGCACCACCAGAGCAGCATCACAGCACCATCAAAGCAGCATCAGAGCACCACTACAGAAGCATCACAACACCGCCACAGCATCATCAAAGCAGCATCACAGCACCATCATAGCACCACCACACCAGCATCACACCACTACAGGAGCATCACAACACCATAGCAGCATCACAGCACCATCAAAACAGCATCACAGCACCACCACACCAGCATCACAACACCACAGCAGCATTACAGCACCATCAAAACAGCATCACAGCACCACCACAGCACCACCACAGCAGCATCACACCACTACAGGAGCATCACAACACCATAGCAGCATCACACCACCATCAAAACAGCATCACAGCACCATCAAAACAGCATCACAGCACCACCACACCAGCATCACAACACCGAGACAAAAATGACCTCATCCTTAACTTACAGCAGAAATAAAACTTTACAAGAGAGAGAGAGAGAGAGAGAGAGAGAGAGAGAGAGAGAGAGAGAGAGAGAGAGAGAGAGAGAGAGAGAGAGAGAGAGAGAGAGAGAGAGAGAGAGAGACAGACAGACAGACAGAGAGAAAGAAAAAGAGAGAGAGGGAGAGAGAGAGACTCAAATTAATGGACTTGAATTCTCTTCAATTCTAGCGTGGCTTGAGGCATGAAAACGTAATAACGGAAGAGTCCTGAAGATCCCAGAAGCCAGCCTTGCTGAACCCCTCCTGGCTACACTAGTTTTTAATTATGTCAGCTTCCCTACTCTCTCTCTCTCTCTCTCTCTCCTTCCAATTCTACGTCTTCCTATTTCCCCCTCTTTGTTTCTCCTTTGTCTTTTATTTTTTTCCACTTTCACTCTTCTACACATTTCCTTGTGATTTATTCTCTTTTTTCCCTTCTGTTTCTTAGCTTCACAGTGAATGTCTACCACCTCTCTCTCTCTCTCTCTCTCTCTCTCTCTCTCTCTCTCTCTCTCTCTCTCTCTCTCTCTCTCTCTCTCTCTCTCTCTCTCTCTCTTTCTCTCTCTCTCCCTCCCCACTCCTTTTCTAGTGTATATTATAACCAGAGGATTTTTTTTAGTACCAGGAAGCGGAAAACAATGTCGAGAAAACACCATAATCTTAGAGCCTTGTTGACCCAAAGCCAGTGTCTTCACCACAGCCAGTGTCTTCACCACAGCCAGTGTCTTCACCACAGCCAGTGTCTTCACCACAGCCAGTGTCTTCACCACAGCCAGTGTCTTCACCACAGCCAGTGTCTTCACCACAGCCAGTGGCTTCACCACAGCCAGTGGCTTCACCACAGCCAGTGGCTTCACCACAGCCAGTGGCTTCACCACAGCCAGTGGCTTCACCACAGCCAGTGTCTTCACCACAGCCAGTGTCTTCACCACAGCCAGTGTCTTCACCACAGCCAGTGTCTTCACCACAGCCAGTGTCTTCACCACAGCCAGTGTCTTCACCACAGCCAGTGGCTTCACCACAGCCAGTGGCTTCACCACAGCCAGTGGCTTCACCACAGCCAGTGTCTTCACCACAGCCAGTGGCTTCACCACAGCCAGTGTCTTCACCACAGCCAGTGGCTTCACCACAGCCAGTGTCTTCACCACAGCCAGTGTCTTCACCACAGCCAGTGGCTTCACCACAGCCAGTGGCTTCACCACAGCCAGTGGCTTCACCACAGCCAGTGGCTTCACCACAGCCAGTGTCTTCACCACAGCCAGTGGCTTCAGTGTCTTCACCACAGCCAGTGGCTTCACCACAGCCAGTGTCTTCACCACAGCCAGTGGCTTCACCACAGCCAGTGTCTTAACCACAGCCAGTGGCTTCACCACAGCCAGTGTCTTCACCACAGCCAGTGTCTTCACCACAGCCAGTGGCTTCACCACAGCCAGTGGCTTCACCACAGCCAGTGGCTTCACCACAGCCAGTGTCTTCACCACAGCCAGTGTCTTCACCACAGCCAGTGGCTTCACCACAGCCAGTGGCTTCACCACAGCCAGTGGCTTCACCACAGCCAGTGGCTTCACCACAGCCAGTGGCTTCACCACAGCCAGTGTCTTCACCACAGCCAGTGGCTTCACCACAGCCAGTGGCTTCACCACAGCCAGTGTCTTCACCACAGCCAGTGGCTTCACCACAGCCAGTGTCTTCACCACAGCCAGTGGCTTCACCACAGCCAGTGTCTTCACCACAGCCAGTGTCTTCACCACAGCCAGTGTCTTCACCACAGCCAGTGTCTTCACCACAGCCAGTGGCTTCACCACAGCCAGTGGCTTCACCACAGCCAGTGGCTTCACCACAGCCAGTGGCTTCACCACAGCCAGTGGCTTCACCACTGCCAGTGGCTTCACCACAGCCAGTGGCTTCACCACAGCCAGTGGCTTCACCACAGCCAGTGGCTTCACCACAGCCAGTGGCTTCACCACAGCCAGTGGCTTCACCACAGCCAGTGTCTTCACCACAGCCAGTGTCTTCACCACAGCCAGTGGCTTCACCACAGCCAGTGGCTTCACCACAGCCAGTGGCTTTACCACAGCCAGTGGCTTCACCACAGCCAGTGTCTTCACCACAGCCAGTGTCTTCACAGCCAGTGGCTTCACCACAGCCAGTGGCTTCACCACAGCCAGTGTCTTCACCACAGCCAGTGTCTTCACCACAGCCAGTGTCTTCACCACAGCCAGTGGCTTCACCACAGCCAGTGGCTTCATCAAAGACATACATATACATTAATGTCCACCAAGTAAATGGCCATCAAACAATATAACATTTTTCATTTTTACAGGTACTCAAGACCTCTAACGAAGCAACAAGAAAATGCTATATATACCTGGAGTCTACCTGGAGGGGTATTCCTGGGGTCAAGAACCCTGCGGCTCGGTTCATGACCAGGCCTCGCTGTGGATCATGGCCGATTAGCCAGGCTATTACTGCCGGCTGCACGTAAACCGAGATACGAACTACAGCCCGGCTGGTGAACTTCCCCCGAGACCCATAGAAAACCACTCTGACAGCGAAATACGGATACTCGACTACAATCTTAAATTCGACCGAATGATAAAAGAACCTGCTGTAAGAGTGGTCGCTCATTTGTACCACAAATGATGTAGTCGAAGTTTAGGTGGAACTTAGTTGTCGAACTTGTGGATAACTAACGTAATGAACACTTGTCAATGTTCAGTAATAACCTACATGGAGACAGAAACTCAGGAGATTAATTGGTCTGGATATTTCGGTCCCCTTCTGAGATCTGCTGAGGAGGATCCCAGAAGGGGATCGGAATATACAGACCAATTAATATTTTGAGTTTCTGTTGCCATGTGGATTATTGAGCACTAAACATGTATGTGAAATCATCAGATATAGCTTTTCATCTTATAAAATATTAGCTACTGAAAATTGAATACCGTCTTTAATTTCTTTAAACCCATCTTCGCATAGTTACAATACTACTACTACTACTACTACTACTACTACTACTACTATTACTAATAATAATAATAATGAAACCCATCTTGCCGCTAAGATGGCAGAAAAACATTTGAAAAAAAATTTAGTGATAGCATTCACGTCCCATATTACCAAACGCTTTGAAAGAGTTTTATGAAACAAGAATGCTAAATACGTGGAATTACAACAGTTGCACAATACAGAGCAACATGGGTTGAAAGCAGGTTGTTCCTGCCTAAAGAACCATTACAACATGGTCTTAGATATACTGGAAAAGACACAAAAAGCAGTTGTTATATACAGACTTTGTGTAAGTCGAAAAGTATGATCATAGTGTAACAGCACACATGTGTGGAATAGGAATATCTGGAAAAGTGGGAAGATAGGTTATTAATTCCTTAACAAATCAGACGTAATGAATAATCGTAAACAAAGTCAGATCAGAGGCTGCCATAGCGAGAAGTTCTGTTCTTCAAGTCACAGTACTCGCTCCAGGTCTCTTTCTTATTCTCATATCCGACAAATACAGACACGAGTCATAGACAGTATGTTATAGATAATACTAGAGTTTGATATTAACCAAATCTTCCAGTGAGCAACACAAACAGAATATTCTATTAAAAAATGACAAATATGATTTACTCCGCTCTGGAGAAACTGGAAAATTTAAAACTGGAAGGGAGAATAAAAAAGAACTCAAACTACTCAGCAGAATGGAAGGAGACTGTGAGAAACTTTGAAGTGATAATGTCAAATCTTACGTTCAAGGATCACCAAAGTCTTGCTATCACATGGACAATGTCATCATATAGGCAAGGAAAATGATAGACTTGATAACTAGAACATCTAAAACACTAGAAACCTAGGAAATGGTGACGCTCTTCAAGTGACCTGCATTATGTAGACAGGAGCATTGCTGAAAATTAACAGCCATTCTTTTTTAAGACTGTCTTTTGCCGGGTAAAATATCATATTCCCCCGTGCATCAAAAGTAAACACATTCCCATATGCATTCCTTAATCAGTTTTAAAGCAGAGTAGTCCAGTGCTTGTTTGAATGAGTGCACTGTTCGAAAAGAAGATGAGTGCTCGTTTGTGCTGGAGATCTGTGAGTCAGGGTGACGTGGGAAAGCCCAGCGTAAGTTACCTTGCAGGTAAGGGTAGTCCTTAAGGTCCAGATCCTCACAAACCTCGAGCATGGTTATCTCCTGTTCTCTGTAGAGATATGTAAAGCTGTGGACCTCTACTCATGCTCTATCTTTATTTAAACCCATTACACTACTGTATTTTGTATCCTAATATAGCATAAATAATTGTACGTAAGATTAATGGTAGGAACCTAAGGGAAATTAATAGCTAACATCTGGGGTATATACTTCACTCTTCAATCTCTAGCTTGCAGCATTGACTGTGCCTATGCTGGTATCAAGTAAGCCCAAACAAAACCTCACCAAGGGCAAAGTCATAAAGATTGGGAAGGGCAAAGAAGACCTCAGACGGAGTACAGTCTAGGGAGCAAGAGACTACAAACCTCACTCAAAGAAAATGATCTTGGGGTGAGTATAACACCGGACACATCTCCTGAGGCACACATTAACCACATAAATGCTGCAGCATATGGGAGCCTAGCAAACATAAGGAAAACATTCCGACATCTTAATAAGGAATCGTTCAGGACTCTGTACACCGTGTACGTCAAGCCTGTATTGGAGTATGCACCACCAGTTTGGAACCTACACCTAGCCAAGCACGTAAGGAAATTAGAAAAAGCGCAAAGGTTTGTAACAAGACTAGTCCCGGAGTTAAGGGACATGCCCTACGAGGAAAGGTTAAGGGAGGTCGACCTGACGACACTGGAGGACATGAGAGATAGGGGGAATATGATAACGACATATAAAATACTGAGAGAAATTGACAAGGTGAACAGAGACAGGATGTTCCAGAGTTGGGACACAGCAACAAGGGGACACAATTGGAAGATGAAGACTCATATGAATCACAGGGATGTTAGGAAGTATTTCTTCAGTAACAGAGTTGTCAGGAAGTAGAATAGTCTGTGAAGTGATGTAGTGGAGGCTTTAAGAAGATGTAGTGATGTAGTTTTAAGAAGAGGCATGATGAAGCTCACAGAGCAGGAAACTTTGGCCTAGCAGCTACCAGTGAAGAGGCTGGGCCAGGGACTGTGACTCGACCCCTGCAACCACAACTAGCTGAGTACAACTAGGTGAATACAATACATCTTTGAAAGAACTTATGTTCGTAATACCAACGAAATCTCAGTAACAAACACAAATTGCCACCCCCCCCATCCCATCCTCACTATTCGAAACCACTCATCCTACTTCTTCCCCATTACCCAAAATTACTCATGCTGCATCTCTCTCTCTCTCTCTCTCTCTCTCTCTCTCTCTCTCTCTCTATCACCCAGAACCACTCACGCAACATCTCTGAATCACCCAGCATCTCAAGAAGGAAATACAACACTGTAACTCAACCAATGAATAATGTAGGTCACTGGGTGAGTCAATGTCGTTGCGTCAGTCACTGGGTGAGTGTACGTTACTGCGTCAGTCACTGGGTGAGTGTACGTTACTGCGTCAGTCACTGGGTGAGTGTACGTTACTGCGTCAGTCACTGGATGAGTGTTACTGCGTCAGCCACTGGGCGAGTATACGTCACTGCGTCAGCCACTGGGTGAGTGTACGTTGAAAAGACGGCTTCCCCTTCCTTTTCCTCCCTGTCCAGACGTCCTTCTCCCGGCTTTTCTCCCAGTCCAAAAGACACACTTCTCCCTAGGTTTCTCCCCCTGTTCAAAAGCCTCCCCTTCCCCTTACTCCCCTCCCTTCCTTCCCCAACCAAAAGAGCTTAACAAAATCCAGGAAAACCTTAGAAAGGAGGAGGAAGAGAGGAAAGAGGAGGAGGAAGAGGGGAAAGAGGAAGAAAAGAAGAAAAGAAGAAGAAGAAGAAGAAGAAGAAGAAGAAGAAGAAGAAGAAGAAGAAGAAGAAGAAGAAGAAGAAGAAGAAGAAGAAGAAGAAGAAGAAGAAGAAGGAGGAGGAGGAGGAGGAGGAGGAGGAGGAGGAGGTGGTGGAACTGGGGAATTGGAGGATCAGAAGAAGGAGATAGAGAAAAACAAAGAGGAAAAGGAGGAAAATCCCTTTGAAGAAAAGAAGCAGTAAGGGTAAGAAAGATAAAAAAGAGGGGAAAAAGAAGGGAATAAGAAAAATAAAAACACGAGAACATAAGAACTAAAGGATAAAAGAAAGAGGAATAATTTCAGAAGAGAGAATAAACACTAGAATATGGCAAAAGTTATAACAGTACTTGCTGGGGAAAGCGGTAAACCTGTAAGGTGCCTTGCAACGACAGCGGAAGCGGGAGTTTAATCAGGTTTGGTCCGAGGAAAAGTCAACTCTAATTCCATAAATCAAGAACCATTAATGAGGGGGTTACAAACTTGGGCAAGAGAGGACAATCAGATAACACGAAAGTACAGGCAAGAGTACCACACCACACATCACACCACAACACACACCACACATCACAACACCACAACACACACAACACACATCACAACACCACAACACACACCATACATCACAACACCATAACACACCCACAACCCACACCATACATCACAACACCACAACACTCACCCACAACCCACACCACAACACCACAACACACCCACAACCCATACCATACATCACAACACAAACCCACAACCCACACCACAACACAACACACCCACAACCCATACCATGCATCACAACACACACACACACACACACACACAACCTACACCACGCATCACTACACACACCCACAACACCACACTAGAACAGCACACCAAAACACTACACCACATATCACAACACACTCACTACAATGCCATATCACACCACAACACCATACAACACACATATGAAACAGTTAGGTATCTTTATTTTGAAACGTTTCGCCTACACAGTAGGCTTCTTCAGTCGAGTACAGAAAAGTTGATAGAAGCAGAAGAGACTTGAAGACGATGTAATCAGTCCATCACCCTTAAAGTTTTGAGGTGGTCAGTCCCTCAGTCTGGAGAAGAGCATTGTTCCGAAATCTGAAACAATATCGTTTCAGACTTCGGAACAATGCTCTTCTCCAGACTGAGGGACTGACCACCTCAAAACTTTAAGGGTGATGGACTGATTACATCGTCTTCAAGTCTCTTCTGCTTCTATCAACTTTTCTGTACTCGACTGAAGAAGCCTACTGTGTAGGCGAAACGTTTCAAAATAAAGATACCTAACTGTTGCATATGTGTCTTACCTAACAACCTGTCGGTATTTTATACCATTTTAATGTTCACCATACAACACGCTACAAAAGCACACCATAACACCACACTACACATCACAACACAAACCACAATGCCATACAAAACCACAACACCACACAACACACTACAACAGCACACCACAACACCACTCACACGCATACCACGAGACCTCAGCACCACGTCTTTAAACGTAAATCCCATGGTGAGGGCGTTCGTCACTGCCTTATCACTGACGTCAGCGTTCCTGAGTCCGGAAACCTCCTTTCAATCCCTTCAGGATTTCTCAGAGTTTCCTTCGTCAGTAGCGAGGAAAAGGTGATGGGGGAGACAACATGACGCTCTCTACTGTCTCATCAACATACATCTCTCTCTCTCTCTCTCTCTCTCTCTCTCTCTCTCTCTCGCTCCCTAAAAGAAAAAATAAATACATAAGGCAAACAAGGAGAGGAGAATACTCAGTAAATCACAAATAACAAAGAACCGGAGGATGGTTATCACAGCAGTCCTTAAGCCTACGACGCACGTAGACTGCTACGGGTAGAAAATACAGGATCTGAAGGGAGAGGCATTCTGATGACGAGCGTACACGTCGTGCGTAATACTGGTACTGTTGTAGTGGTGTACCGAGAGATACTAAGAAAGATTAGTAAGACACTTGATACGCAACCATTGGATAAAGGTAAAGGGACACAGACGCAACTAATGTGACATTTTATTGTGGTAACGTTTCGCTCTCCAGGAGCTTTATCAGGTCTTCTTCAGTCTAATGCAAAGATGACTAAATATGGAAACGGTAGAAGAGTGGCTAGGTAGAGATGATGTGATCAGTCCATCAGACTTTAAGAAACAGTTTTTTTCCAGGAACTTGAGAAAGTTCTCAGGTATGCTATGAGAGATGGAATATAAAGCTTGGATGAGAGCTACGTCTCACATTGCCTAGCAACCGGTAGAAGCCAGAATGGATCTACAAACCATTATGAATTATTAATATGAACGTAGATACACATTCACGTAGCAACTTGCAATATGAAAAGACTGACTGATGTAGCAGCCAGGCTTAGACTTGGTTGCAACTACTTCTGGCAGTCTTGCAGACACACACACACATGATCAAACTAAACGCAAAAATGTGGTCTTAAACTCTATGTACTTAAGAAAGTAAGTTTATTCAGGTATACACAAATACAATTACATAGATTATCATACATAGCAGCATATGTGTAGAGAACTTTACTGTCTACTTATTAAGGAAGATAGGGATGTACAACACAAACTCTGTGATATGTCAAGGTATATTACTAATGAAAATAAGATACCAGACAAATCAAGCAAATATCCTAAATTCCTTGCAAAAGATAAAATAAATTGTAGACATACAATATATTCAGACTCTCTGATCGCGGGTTAGAACCCGCGTTAGCCACTGGGTCAGCTGGCTACAATAAGATTCATCCAAGTAGGTATATTTATACACCATAGGAAGGTTAGCATAGGCACCACTGTGACCGGTGAGGAGGAGGAGGAGGAGGAGGGGAAGGAACAGTACAGAAAATTGTTGATAAAGACTGAGACAAGAGAACCAGGGAAGGGGCACAAGTGGAAAATAGAAGTTCCATTTAACGACGGGGGGAAACGTGAAAGAATTCCTTCAGTATGAAGGTAGGGAACACATGGAAATCATTGGGAAGGAATGCAGTGAAGGTCGTCTCAACACAAAACTTTACAAGTACATACGACAGGGGCTAAAAATACAGTCAGTAAGCACACCAATCAAAGGAGGAGGACAGGGGGCGAGAGCTAGAATTCATCCCAGTGCAATCGCATCCTGGTGGGTGCACACGTACACACACACACACACACACACACACACACACACACACACACACACACACACACACACACACAGGAAACCCTCCAGTCTGGCCACATCAGTCCGCAGTCTCCCAGTACTTCTGCGATTCTCGAAAAGTTTGTGAAAGCATTTGTGCAAGGATAACTATCAATATAACTTTGACTTTGAAAGCGAAGGAAGATTTTTTGGAAAGTTTAAATGTGTTTGGTAGGATTCCTCGTGTGGTCGGTACACTCAGCACTCCAGAAGGAATATATTCCCGGAGACGCTGCTGAGTGGTTATGCTGCTTTGTTGCCTGTGGTTGTGTTCATAACGGAAGAACTTGTATATTGTTTAACTAGTTATATGAGTATTTTTGAGTGAGTGAGTGAGAGAGAGAGAGAGAGAGAGAGAGAGAGAAACAAGTATCGTGGTTGGTGGGAAGGCTGTTGACATTCTGCAAGGTTTAGCCAGCGGAAAGTGTGCGGAAAGGCGAAAGGTATTGGCTGGTGTTTGCGCCAAGGCTCGCTGCATGAGGAGGGGGAGGGGGGAGAGGGAAAGGTGGGAGGGAGGGAGAGGGGACGGTAAGGGAGGAGGGGGGTTTCCGGGGAGGAGAGGGAATAAGGCTTCTCCACAGACACACAGTCTTCATTTCATTTTTTTTATTATAAAAGACTCAGAAATGATAAAGGTGCAGCTGATGTCAGAGTTGGGACATTAATGTGAGTGAGAGAGTGGTCACGTCAACATCACAAAACAGTTTCACCAATAATAATAATAATAATAATAATAATAATAATAATAATAATAATAAGCTTATTCCAATAGACATACAGACATGTGGAATTATAGATAAACTCTTTTTCAGTATATATATATATATATATATATATATATATATATATTTTTTTTTTTTTTTTTTTTTTTTTTTTTTTCAACAAGTCGGCCGTCTCCCACCGAGGCAGGGTGACCCAAAAAAGAAAGAAAATCCCCAAAAAGAAAATACTTTCATCATCATTCAACACTTTCACCACACTCGCACATTATCACTGTTTTTGCAGAGGTGCTCAGAATACAACAGTCTAGAAGCATAAACATATAAAGATACACAACATATCCCTCCAAACTGCCAATATCCCAAACCCCTCCTTTAAAGTGCAGGCATTGTACTTCCCATTTCCAGGACTCAAGTCCGACTATATGAAAATAACCGGTTTCCCTGAATCCCTTCACTAAATATTACCCTGCTCACACTCCAACAGATCGTCAGGTCCCAAGTACCATTCGTCTCCATTCACTCCTATCTAACACGCTCACGCACGCTTGCTGGAAGTCCAAGCCCCTTACCCACAAAACCTCCTTTACCCCCTCTCTCCAACCCTTTCGAGGACGACCCCTACCCCGCCTTCCTTCCCCTATAGATTTATATGCTTTCCATGTCATTCTACTGTGATCCATTCTCTCTAAATGACCAAACCACCTCAACAACCCCTCTTCTGCCCTCTGACTAATACTTTTATTAACTCCACACCTTCTCCTAATTTCCACACTCCGAATTTTCTGCATAATATTTACACCACACATTGCCCTTAAACAGGACATCTCCGCTGCCTCCAACCGTCTCCTCGCTGCTGCATTTACCACCCAAGCTTCACACCCATATAAGAGTGTTGGTACTACTATACTTTCATACATTCCCTTCTTTGCCTCCATAGATAACGTTTTTTGACTCCACATATACCTCAACGCACCACTCACCTTTTTTCCCTCATCAATTCTATGATTAACCTCATCCTTCATAAATCCATCCGCCGACACGTCAACTCCCAAGTATCTGAAAACATTCACTTCTTCCATACTCCTCCTCCCCAATTTGATATCCAATTTTTCTTTATCTAAATCATTTGACACCCTCATCACCTTACTCTTTTCTATGTTCACTTTCAACTTTCTACCTTTACACACATTCCCAAACTCATCCACTAACCTTTGCAATTTTTCTTTAGAATCTCCCATAAGCACAGTATCATCAGCAAAAAGTAACTGTGTCAATTCCCATTTTGAATTTGATTCCCCATAATTTAATCCCACCCCTCTCCCAAACACCCTAGCATTTACTTCCTTTACAACCCCATCTATAAATATATTAAACAACCATGGTGACATTACACATCCCTGTCTAAGACCTACTTTTACCGGGAAGTAGTCTCCCTCTCTTCTACACACCCTAACCTGAGCCTCACTATCCTCATAAAAACTCTTTACAGCATTTAATAACTTACCACCTATTCCATATACTTGCAACATCTGCCACATTGCTCCTCTATCCACTCTATCATATGCCTTTTCTAAATCCATAAATGCAATAAAAACTTCCCTATCTTTATCTAAATACTGTTCACATATATGCTTCAATGTAAACACCTGATCTACACATCCCCTACCCACTCTAAAACCTCCTTGCTCATCCGCAATCCTACATTCTGTCTTACCTCTAATTCTTTCAATTATAACCCTACCGTACACTTTTCCTGGTATACTCAGTAAGCTTATTCCTCTATAATTTTTACAGTCTCTTTTGTCCCCTTTCCCTTTATATAAAGGGACTATACATGCTCTCTGCCAATCCCTAGGTACCTTCCCCTCTTTCATACATTTATTAAACAAAAGTACCAACCACTCCAACACTATATCCCCCCCTGCTTTTAACATTTCTGTCATGATCCCATCAGTTCCAGCTGCTTTACCCCCTTTCATTTTACGTAATGCCTCACGTACCTCCCCCACACTTACATTCTGCTCTTCTTCACTCCTAAAAGATGGTATACCTCCCTGACCAGTGCATGAAATTACTGCCTCTGTTTCTTCCTTAACATTTAAAAGTTCCTCAAAATATTCTCGCCATCTACCCAATACCTCCATCTCCCCATCTACTAACTCCCCTACTCTGTTTTTAACTGACAAATCCATATTTTCCCTAGGCTTTCTTAACTTGTTTAACTCACTCCAAAATTTTTTCTTATTTTCATTAAAATTTCTTGACAGTGCCTCTCCCACTCTATCATCTGCTCTCCTTTTGCACTCTCTCACCACTCTCTTTACCTTTCTTTTACTCTCCATATACTCTGCTCTTCTTATAACACTTCTGCTTTGTAAAAACCTCTCATAAGCTACCTTTTTCTCTTTTATCACACCCTTTACTTCATCATTCCACCAATCACTCCTCTTTCCTCCTGCCCCCACCCTCCTATAACCACAAACTTCTGCCCCACATTCTAATACTGCATTTTTAAAACTATTCCAACCCTCTTCAACCCCCCCACTACTCATCTTTGCACTAGCCCACCTTTCTGCCAATAGTCGCTTATATCTCACCCGAACTTCCTCCTCCCTTAGTTTATACACTTTCACTTCCCTCTTACTTGTTGTTGCCACCTTCCTCTTTTCCCATCTACCTCTTACTCTAACTGTAGCTACAACTAAATAATGATCCGATATATCAGTTGCCCCTCTATAAACATGTACATCCTGGAGCCTACCCATCAACCTTTTATCCACCAATACATAATCTAATAAACTACTTTCATTACGTGCTACATCATACCTTGTATATTTATTTATCCTCTTTTTCATAAAATATGTATTACTTATTACCAAATTTCTTTCTACACATAGCTCAATTAAAGGCTCCCCATTTACATTTACCCCTGGCACCCCAAATTTACCTACTACTCCCTCCATAACATTTTTACCCACTTTAGCATTAAAATCCCCAACCACCATTACTCTCACACTTGATTCAAAACTCCCCACGCATTCACTCAACATTTCCCAAAATCTCTCTCTCTCCTCTACACTTCTCTCTTCTCCAGGTGCATACACGCTTATTATAACCCACTTTTCACATCCAATCTTTATTTTACTCCACATAATCCTTGAATTAATACATTTATAGTCCCTCTTTTCCTGCCATAGCTTATCCTTCAACATTATTGCTACTCCTTCTTTAGCTCTAACTCTATTTGAAACCCCTGACCTAATCCCATTTATTCCTCTCCACTGAAACTCTCCCACCCCCTTCAGCTTTGTTTCACTTAAAGCCAGGACATCCAGCTTCTTCTCATTCATAACATCCACAATCATCTCTTTCTTATCATCCGCACAACATCCACGCACATTCAGACTTCCCACTTTGACAATTTTCTTCTTCTTATTCTTTTTAGTAATCTTTACAGGAAAAGGGGTTACTAGCCCATTGTTCCCGGCATTTTAGTTGACTTTTACAACACGCATGGCTTACGGAGGAAAGATTCTTATTCCACTTCCCCATGGATATAAAAGGAAAATTAATAAGACCAAGAACTATTAAGATAAAATCAAAGAAAACTCAGATGAGTGTGTATAAATAAATGTGTACATGTATGTGTAGTGTGACCTAAGTGTAAGTAGAAGTATATATATATATATATATATATATATATATATGTATATATATATATATATATATATACATATATACATATATATATATATACATATACACATATACACACTTAAACTAATGTATTCCGCTTAATAAGGAAATGAATTAGAAATAATGTGTTTTCTGCAGAGTGTGGCTGTTTAGGGTGTGGGTCTTAGGTGTTATTGTTGCACTGGTTTTTGCAGTGAGGTGGTTAGAATCCCTTGATGCAACATCAGTCAGTTGTTTTGGTGGTTGGTGGTGGGATGTGCTTAATTTGGAGGGAGGGAGGTGGCTAGAGGAGGTGGAGGAGGAAGAGAATGAGGTGGTTACTGGTGAATGAGTTGAGTGAGGAGATTGTGGAGACGATTCCACACACATTTTGGAAGAAAATTTATAGGTGGATAGAATACAGAGGTGGATAGCAGTCTTAAATTAAAAGATATTATCTTTGTAAACTTACTCACATACATACACACACACACACACACACCCACCCACACACACACCCACCCACACACACACACACACACACACACTGCTCGACACCTGACGTATGGCCAAACACACCCACCACCAACCAGGCCTTAGTGAACTCTTGCCCAATATCACACACCATTTCACTTGTTCGTCGTTTTTTTTCTCCTTTCTTTTTTGTTGTGTTTGTCTCCGTCTTCTCCCGTCCCCCCTCTCTTCCTTCCTCTCCCTTCCCCCTCTTCCTCCCTTCCTGCTCCCTTTGGAATTCAGGAGAAGTTTCTAGGAATGTGGGAAGCCTCGGGGAACTGGACTACGTACCCTGTCCTGGGAATCATATCGACCCTTGGGCAGACAGGCATACAAATAATGCACGTAAGATGTACAGACATAATACAGAAAAGGCACAGAGACATGTTATACAGACATAAAAGACAGACAGGTTGACAAGTGAGACAGATACAGGAAGACAGGCAGACCAATCAGACAGGAAAGACACAGAAACGATATATTCACAAATACAGTAGTTAGACATAGACAGAATGACAAAATGACAGGGACAGACAGACACACAGACATTAGCCTCAGCCTACGTCATAGGGGTGTTAGAAGTCACATAGTCTCTAATTATTCCTAGTGGTGGGGTAATTTTTTTTATTTCCCTGATTTACAGGGGATTTTTTTCTTTTTTAATATTTCAACAAGTCTTCTCCCCCAACTCCGCGGGGAAATTTTTATGATTATTTTGGGGGCGGTCTGGAGGGATATGAAGATTTTATCTTAAGTTAATGAAGGAACGGCCATGTTTGATCTGAATTGTTAGATCTCCAGGGATTTTTTTTTTTTTTTTTTTGAGGGAATTTTTTTTTCTAATTCTGGGCGAGACTCCGTCATTAAATTTTTTTTCTCATGGCGATCTCTGAGACCACGAGAGAGAGAGAGAGAGAGAGAGAGAGAGAGAGAGAGAGAGAGAGAGAGAGAGAGAGAGATTTACGTACGTTGATGAGTCTCTCTCTCGTAGTAATCGCGAGATTTAGAAACCATTGAGGACATTTTTAGTGGAGAAAAAACATCTCTTGAAATTAAAGACATTTTCTTTTTTACAATCTTCAGAGGAGTTTTTTTTTTTTTTTTTTGCTTCTGGGAGATTTGCAAATGTGTTGTGTAAAGCTGTAGTACTCCAGAGAATTTCCAAGGAATGTAAAGAATTTGCAGCCGACAAGTAATGACGGTGAGGAGGCTGTGTTGTGTGCAGCTGTGTTGTGTGCAGCTGTGTTGTGCGCAGCTGTGTTGTGCGCAGCTGTGTTGTGTGCAGCTGTGTTGTGTGCAGCTGTGTTGTGTGCAGCTGTGTTGTGCGCAGCTGTGTTGTGCGCAGCTGTGTTGTGTGCAGCTGTGTTGTGTGCAGCTGTGTTGTGCGCAGCTGTGTTGTGCGCAGCTGTGTTGTGTGCAGCTGTGTTGTGTGCAGCTGTGTTGTGTGCAGCTGTGTTGTGTAGAGCTGTGTTGTGTGCAGCTGTGTTGTGTGCAGCTGTGTTGTGTGCAGCTGTGTTGTGTGCAGCTGTGTTGTGTGCAGCTGTGTTGTGTGCAGCTGTGTTGTGTGCAGCTGTGTTGTATGCAGCTGTGTTGTGTGCAGCTGTGTTGTGTGCAGCTGTGTTGTGTGCAACTGTGTTGTGTGCAGCTGTGTTGTGTGCAGCTGTGTTGCGTGCAGCTGTGTTGTGTGCAGCTGGGTTGTGTGCAGCTGGGTTGTGTGCAGCTGGGTTGTGTGCAGCTGGGTTGTGCGCAGCTGTGTTGTGTGCAGCTGTGTTGTGTAGAGCTGTATTGTGTGCAGCTGTGTTGTGTGCAACTGTGTTGTGTGCAGCTGTGTTGTGTGCAGCTGTGTTGTGTGCAGCTGTGTTGTGTGCAGTGTTGTGTGCAGCTGAGTTGTGTACAGCTGTGTTGTGTGCAGCTGGGTTGTGTGCAGCTGTGTTGTGTGCAGCTGTGTTGTGTGCAGATGGGTTGTGTGCAGCTGTGTTGTGTGCAACTGTGTTGTGTGCAGCTGTGTTGTGTGCAGCTGGGTTGTGTGCAGCTGTGTTGTGTAAAGCTGTGTTGTGTAAATCTGTGTTGTGTGCAGCTGTGTTGTGCGCAGCTGTGTTGTGTGCAGTTGTGTGTGCAGCTGTGTTGTGTGCAGCTGTGTTGTGTGTAGCTGTGTTGTGTGCAGCTGTGTTGTGTGCAGCTATGTTGTGTGCAGATGTGTTGTGTGCAGCTGTGTTGTGTCCATCTGTGTTATGTGCAGCTGTGTTGTGTGCAGCTGTGTGGTGTCCAGCTGTTTTGTGTGCAGCTGTGTTGTGTGCAGCTGTGTTGTGTGCAGCTGTGTTGTGTTCAGCTGTGTTGTGCGCAGCTGTGTTGTGTGCATCTGTGGTGTATGCAGATGTATTGTGCAGCTGTGTTGTGTGTAGCTGTGTTGTGTGCAGCTGTGTTGTATGCCTGTGTGTTGTGTGCATCTGTGTTATGTGCAGCTGTGTTGTGTGCAGCTGTGCTGTGTGTAGCTGTGTTGTGTTCAGCTGTGTTGTGTGCAGCTGTTTTATGTGCAGCTGTGTTGTGTGCAGCTGTGTTATGTGCAGCTGTGTTATGTGCAGCTGTGTTGTGCGCAGCTGTGTTGTGTGCATCTGTGGTGTATGCAGATGTATTGTGCAGCTGTGTTGTGTGTAGCTGTGTTGTGTGCAGCTGTGTTGTATGCCTGTGTGTTGTGTGCATCTGTGTTATGTGCAGCTGTGTTGTGTGCAGCTGTGCTGTGTGTAGCTGTGTTGTGTTCAGCTGTGTTGTGTGCAGCTGTTTTATGTGCAGCTGTGTTGTTTGCAGCTGTTTTGTATGCAGCTGTGTTGTGTGCAGCTGTGTTGTGTGCAGCTGTGTTGTGTGCAGATGTATTGTGCAGCTGTGTTGTGTGTAGCTGTGTTGTGTGTAGCTGTGTTGTGTGCAGCTGTGCTGTGTAGAGCTGTGTTTTGTGCAGCTCTGTTGTGTACAGCTGTGTTGTGTGCAGCAATGTTGTGTGAAGCTGTGTTGTGTGCAATTGTGTTGTGTACAGGTGTGTTACGTACGGCTGTGTTGTGTACAGGTATGTTACGTACGGCTGTGTTGTGTGAAATTGTGTTGTGTACAGGTATGTTACGTACGGCTGTGTTGTGTGAAATTGTGTTGTGTACAGGTATGTTACGTACGGCTATGTTGTGTGAAGCTGTGTTCTGCAGTTGCAGTTTGATATTTTCAGTTGCTGAGTTTGTGAGGTATTGCATAATGATGTTTTACAGTGTTCAGTGTTACACAGTTTTGCTTTGCTTTTAAGTGCTGCAAATATCATTCCGCTGTGTGTTGCAGGGTTGCAACACAGCTACGACAATCAGGGGTGGCTCTCACATAAATTTTCTCATTAAGGAGGCGTTAATAGCGACTTCAGGCTTCAGTCAAGACCTTCATGTTCCTGCAGGAAATGAGGATCTAATGAGATGCCAACATCTCCCTCTCCTCCTCTTCCACTCGTCAGCCTTGTCCAGCCTCCTTGCATTTCCCCCCCTCCCTCCCTCCCTCTCTCTCTCTCTCTCTCTCTCTCTATCCCCCTTTTACGTTTTCCTCTTGTATCTTCCTTCTGTCTCCTTCCTTTATCCTGTCGGCTTCTGTCTCATCTTCTACTCTTTCTTCTTATTCTCATTTCCATGTCTTCGTGACAATGAACTAGTTCCTTCTTGCCCTTCATTTCCTGTCCTCATCATCTCTGTATTAAACTCTCCCTTCTACTCTCTGCTCTCTCCTCTTCTCTCCTATCATCCCCATAATTCTCCTTTTTCCTCTCCTCTTCTCTCATTCCCCCTTCCACCTCCCTCACGTCTTCGCTCACCACTCAGGCAGAGTGAGGTCGCCTCCTCAACACTGACTTGGGTCTTATATGGAGTGTTCACATGTGTAATGATAATTTGTTAAGTCAGATTCCTGGCGTGGAATGGTGGTAGTGGTGGTGGTGGTGATGGTGGTATTGGTGGTAGTGATGGTGGTAGTGGTGGTGGTGATGGTGGTAGTGGTGGTGGTGATGATGGTAGTGGTGGTGGTGATGATGGTAGTGGTGGTGGTGATGATGGTAGTGGTAGTGGTGGTGGTGGTGATGGTAGTGGTGGTGGTGATGATGGTAGTGGTGGTGGTGATGATGGTAGTGGTAGTGGTGGTGGTGGTGATGGTGGTATTGGTGGTGGTGGTGATGGTGGTATTGGTGGTAGTGATGGTGGTAGTGGTGGTGGTGATGGTGGTAGTGGTGGTGGTGATGATGGTAGTGGTGGTGGTGATGATGGTAGTGGTGGTGGTGATGATGGTAGTGGTAGTGGTGGTGGTGGTGATGGTGGTATTGGTGGTAGTGATGGTGGTAGTGGTGGTGGTGATGGTGGTAGTGGTGGTGGTGATGATGGTAGTGGTAGTGGTGGTGGTGGTGATGGTGGTATTGGTGGTAGTGATGGTGGTAGTGGTGGTGGTGATGGTGGTAGTGGTGGTGGTGATGATGGTAGTGGTGGTGGTGATGATGGTAGTGGTGGTGGTGATGATGGTAGTGGTAGTGGTGGTGGTGGTGGTGATGGTGGTTGTGGTGGTGATGGTGGTAGTGGTGGTGGTAGTGGTAGTGGTGGTAGTGGTGGTAGTGGTGGTAGTGGTGGTAGTGGTGGTAGTGGTGGTGGTGGTTGTGGTAGTGGTGGTGATGGTGGTTGTGGTGATGGTGGTAGTGGTAGTGGTGGTGATGGTGGTTGTGGTGGTGATGGTGATGGTGGTAGTGGTGGTGGTGGTGGTGGTGATGGTGTAAGTGGTAGTGGTGGTGATGGTGGTTGTGGTGGTGGTGGTGGTGGTAGTGGTGGTGGTGGTGGTAGTGGTAGTGGTGGTGGTAGTGGTGATGGTGGTTGTGGTGGTGATGGTGGTAGTGGTGGTGGTGATGGTGGTAGTGGTGGTAGTGGTGGTGGTAGTGGTGGTGGTAGTGGTGGGAGTGGTGGTGGTAGTGGTGGTAGTGGTGGTGGTAGTGGTGGTAGTGGTGGTGGCGGTGGTAGTGGTTGTGGTGGTGATGGTGGTAGTGGTGGTGGTGGTGGTAGCGATGAGATATGGAAAATATGTAAGGATAATCACATATTTCACACCAATCCTCGAGTAATCATCACCAGCATGGAACCCTCACTAAAACATTAGAAAACTGCCAAAGGTACTTTAGAAATTCTGTCACACACAAGCTACGAAGACTGAACAAACTTTATCTTTCAGCTGTGGGGGGAGCACAGAGAGTGAGGAGCCATGACCACGGCATACAAAATACTTTATTACAAATATCCACATGCATTTTAAACGTTAAGAAATTTTCCTTCCAAGTTAAGGTTATAATGAAAAGTTCCTGATCCAAGGAATTAAAGCTAACCCTCCAGTCCCCCGGATCAAACATTATTACCTTCCATTTTGCAGGTGATGGTGGAAGTACCGTCTATTAATAATAATAATAATAATAATAATAATAATAATAATAATAATAATAATAAAAGGTAATGAATTAGATAACGACACAAGAAATTCTAGAACACACACACACGCACACACACACACACACACGCACACACACACACACACGCACACACACACACACACACACACACACACACACACACACACACACACACACACACACAAACACACACACAACAAGGGGTCACAATTGGAATCTGAAGACTCAGACGAGTCACAAGGATGTTAGGAAGTATTTCTTCAGTCATAGAGTCGTCAGGAAGTGGAATAGCCTAGCAAGTGATGTAGTGGACGCAGGAACCATACATAGCTTTAAGACGAGTCATGACAAAGCTCAGGGAGCAGAGAGAGGAGCAAGTAGCGATCAGCGAAGAGGCGGGGCCAGGAGCTGAGTCTTGACCCCTACAACCACAATTAGGTGAGTACATAGGGTGGGTCAGGTAGCTTCTAGCATAATGAACAGACAAGACTTTTATTACTTACACCTTACTCAAGTTGAACCGAAGGAAAAAAAAAATCCCGACGCTACTTCGGCCGACGACGAAAATGTCTGAAGTTTTGTGGAAAGTCCCGACGGGGCCCTTAGTGTGTGGTCCCTGTGGTCCCTTCAAGACCAGTGGTCCCTCCTAGACCAGTGGTCCCTCCTAAACCAGTGGTCTCTCCTAGACCAGTGGTCCCTCCTAGACCAATGGTCCCTCCTAGATCAGTGGTCCCTCCTAGACCAGTGGTACCTCTTAGACCTGTGGTCCCTCCTAGACCAGAGGTCCCTCCTAAACCTGTGGTCCCTCCTAGACCTGTGGTCTCTCCTAGACCTGTGGTCTCTCCGAGACCTGTGGTCCCTTCTAGACCAGTGGTCCCTTATAGACCAGTGGTCCCTCCTAGACCAGTGGTCCCTCCTAGACTAGTGGTCCCTCCTAGACCAGTGGTCCCTCTTAGACCAGTGGTCCCTCTTAGACCAGTGGTCCCTCTTAGACCAGTGAGAGTTAGTGCTGTGATGCTGCGTCATGCTGTGCCTTTACGTGTGATAGTGTATGTTACTGTGTCTTTCTGTATGATACCGTGTTATGCTGCGTGATGCTTTATCTTGCTGTGTGATGCTGTGCCTTGCTGTCTGATGCTGTGTCTTGCCGTGTGATGCTGTGTGATGCTGTGTCTTGCCGTGTGATGCTGTGTGATGCTGTGTCTTGCCGTGTGATGCTGTGTGATGCTATATGATGCTGTGTGATGCTATGTCTTGCTGTCTGATGCTGTGCCTTGCTGTGTGTTGCTGTGTCTTGCCGTGTGATGCTGTGTGATGTTGTGTCTTGCCGTGTGATCCTGTGTCATGCTGTGTGACACTGTTCTAACGCTGTTGATTGGTAGGTTATCTGCGTTTAAAGCCTCTCTACTACACGAGGGTCATTAAGGCTGCACTTAACCAGTTTACCACCAGTCAAGAATACGTTAATGCCTCTAATAAACATTAAACCAAAATCTCATCATATATATACTGAGACAGTAGAATCAGTTAAGTTAAAGAATGTTCGTTAAAGTTAGACTAATATAGGTTAGGTTAGGTTACGTTAGGTTAGACTAGGATAGGTTGGTTTAGGTTAGATTAGACTAGGTTAGTTTAAGTTATACTAGGTTAGGTTAGGTTAGACTAAGACAGGTTGGGTTAGGTTAGGTTAGACTAAGACAGGTTGAGTAGGTTAGGTTAGGTTAGACAAAGATAGCTTGGGTTAGGTTAGATTAAATTAGACTAGGTTAGTTTAAGTTATACTAGGTTAGGTTAGGTTAGACTAAGGCAGGTTGGGTTAGGTTAGACTAGGCTAGATTGGGTTAGGTTAGGCTTCATTAACCAATAAAAATGTCGTTTTAACCAAAACTAAGTACACTTAACACAAAACTTAGACGTGGTTAACACGGGTGCTGAGGGCAGCCAGGAAACGTTAAAATATGCACGATTATCACTGGTGGTGCCATATTATCACTGGTGGCGCCAGAGTATTACTGGTGGTGCCAGAGTATCACTGGTGGCGCCAGAGTATTACTGATGTCAGATTATCACTGGTGCCAGATTATCACTGGTGGTGCCAGAGCATCACTGGTGGTGCCACATTATCACTGTTGGGGCCAGATTATCACTGGTGGTGCCAGATTATCACTGGTGGTGCCAGAGTGAGCTAAAAAAGGGTCGACTTTAGGTGCTGAAAATAGAAACTGGAATTCATACTAACAAGAAATGTTTTTTCCAGTCTACTGCGTCCTCGTCAGGGCACTAGATGGCACCACTGTACTTTAGATGGCACCACTGTACTCTAGATGGCACCACTGTACTCTAGATGGCACCACTGTACTCTAGATGGCACCACTGTTCTCTAGATGGCACCACTGTACTCTAGATGGCACCACTGTACTCTAGATGGCTCTGGTGGCCTGGTGGAGGCTCTGGTGGCCTGGTGGTTAACGCTCTCGCTTCACACGGTGAGGGCCTGGGTTCGATTCCCAGCCAGAGTAGAAACATTGGACGTGTTTCTTTCCACCTGTTGTCTATGTTCCCCATCAGTAAAATGGATACCTGGGTGTTAGTCTACTGGTGTGGGTCGCATCCTGGGACACTGACCTAAGGAGGCCTGGTCACAGACCGGGCCGCGGGGGCGTTGACCCCCGGAACTCTCTCCAGGTAAACTCCAGGTAAACTGTACTCTAGATGGCACCACTGTACTCTAGATGG
The DNA here is from genome assembly GCF_038502225.1 of Cherax quadricarinatus. Lineage (NCBI taxonomy): Eukaryota > Metazoa > Arthropoda > Malacostraca > Decapoda > Parastacidae > Cherax > Cherax quadricarinatus. Next base: position 16,381,424 of record NC_091337.1, on the reverse strand, counting down.
CACCACTGTACTCTAGATGGCACCACTGTACTCTAGATGGCACCACTGTACTCTAGATGGCACCACTGTACTCTAGATGGCACCACTGTACTCTAGATGGCACCACTGTACTCTAGATGGCACCACTGTACTCTAGATGGCACCACTGTACTCTAGATAGCACCACTGTATTCTAGATGCAGCAGTGAACAAAATAGTTGGCACTGCTGAACACAGCAATTGGCACTGTTGAACACAACAGTTGGCACTGAACATAACAGTTGGCACTGTTGAATATAAGAGATGGCACTGTTGAACACAGTAACGTCACTTTCAAGATGGCTGAACCTATGCAAACGCGGAGGCTCGCGCAAATTCAATTTGTGCAGGTAAATGCTACAAAGGCGAGTGAAATTCATCACCGCTGGAGGTACAGAGAGGTAATGGGAGCCAAGGAAACAGAAGTGGGTCTAGCATTGCCCTGGTTGATGCTACCACGCCAAGAGTGAAGGATTTTTTATGTCGTAATCATGTCTCCTCTCTGAGTTCTCCTCTGTTAAGTTTCGTTTGAGCTTTACCTGCATGGCTGTTTACCTCTCTCTCTCTCTCTCTCTCTCTCTCTCTCTCTCTCTCTCTCTCTCTCTCTCTCTCTCTCTCTCTCTCTCTCTCTCTCTCTCTCTCTTTCTATCTACCCGCAAACTAACATTACCTACCCACTCTTACTTCCAACCACTACGTCACCCACCACCCACCAACCAACCACGACCTACTCCAGCCACCACCCACTCCAACCACCACCCACTCCAACCACCACTCCCTCCACCCACAACCCACCCCACCCACCACCACACACTCCACCCTCAACCTACCCAACCCACCACCACCCACTCCAACCTCCACCCATTCTACCCACAACTCTCCACCCGCCCTACGCACCATCCACCTCACCCACCCACCACCCACTCAACATGACTGTCTCAGAGGCCCCGCCTCCTAACTTTTTCTAGAGGCATTTCTTATGATTGTTTATTTAGAGTCCTGTCATACTTGCTCTTGAAAGTGTGTGTGTGTGTGTGTGTGTGTGTGTGTGTGTGTGTGTGTGTACATACTGAGCTATAGCTCATCATTGTGTAGCCGCCGTGTCTCCTCTGAGTATTTTGTATGTTGCGACCATGTCTCCTCTTAATCTTCAGTCATCCAGTGGTTACACGAGTGTTGGTGAGAAGAGATATGGATATTAGTTTTCCACTTTCTTGTTCTCTTACTCCCCCCCCCCCTCCCCTGCCCCTTCTCTTATTTCTACTTCTTCTCTTCTTCCCTCCTCCTCCTCCAATTTTATCTAACTCCTTCCCCTCTTTTTTCTCTTCGTCGTCATCCTACTCCTCCTCCTCCCTCTTCCGTCTGTCCTTCACCTAAGTTTGTCACGGGGAAGACAAAGGAAGACTGGAGGCTCAGGGGAAGACGACTGAAGTGAAGATGACACAGAAGAAATTCTGTACCCCCTGAACCCTCTCTGACCCCTCCTTTATCCCTCTGACCTTTCCAACCCCTTTCTGACTCCTCTTTGACCAGTCTGATCCTTCTCTGCCCCTCTGACTTCTCCGACCCCTTTAACCCCTATGCCCCCTCTCTAACCTCTCGCTGATTCCTCTCTGACCCCTGTGACTTCTCTGACCCCTTTGACCCCTGAATAATGAATGATGGAGAAAGAGAGAGAGAGAGAGAGAGAGAGAGAGAGAGAGAGAGAGAGAGAGAGAGAGAGAGAGAGAGAGAGAGAGAGAGAGAGAAAGAAGGGGGGCTACACTTCATGGATAAGAAGAAAACAGGCAAAGACAAGGAGGAAGTGTTGCTGTGTGCTTCTCCAGCACACTGATGTTGCCGTCCCTACTCATCTTGAAATGATGTTCTTCAAGCTATGTATAAACACTAGTACCTCTGAACTAGCATGTGCAATGTAGAGACCTCAGTGGCAACATGGAGACCCCATCAACTTCTTAATGGAAGATGTAGACTCCTTTCTGTTTCAAAACAAATGTCAACATTTATAATTGTTGGCCATCAAAGTCCCTCTTACAGAGGGACTTTGATGACTTTCTTACAGTGTTTGGCATGAGAAACTTTGTTGATTTCCCTACTCATATCTCTGGTTGCTCCCTTGACCCAGTAGTGAGTGATCTGGCAGAAGGTATAGTCACTTGTCAACCCCTCGGCTATGTTGGATCGTGTGGCCAAAAGGCTGTTTTTACGACACTTAAGATCCCAACAGAACGAGGTGAGGAGTCCACACGCACAACCTGACTATGGGAAAGAGGTAATTGGCCAGTCCTTTGCTCTGAGCTCTCCACCACCAAGGTGATGTTGACAAACAAGTGAAAGCCTTCACTGAACACGTCCCTAATTTCCAACAAGTGCACATACTTCACCGGCAGTATGTCACGAATCCTAAAGATCAGCCTTGGTTTGGTTTTCGTCGTAGAGAGACTGCTACTGCTAAATACGACGCTTCGAGAAGGTATGAGAAACATCCCACTATCTATAATAGGAACCTGCACAGGCATGCCTATAGATAAATGGAGAAGTTCAAAAGTGGGCCATCTCTAAATGGGAGGCTGACACAAAAAGAAAGCTGGCGTCAGGTAGAGTGGGCTCCAAAATCTGGTGGTTTTTGGTCAAGGACCGATAACTTTATTCACCTGATGAAATTATTCCACCTCTAAATCGACAGGATGGAACCATCTCGTCTAGCAGTTTACCTGGAGTTTACTGGAGAGAGTTCCGGGGGTTAATGCCCGTGGCCCGGTCTGTGACCAGGCCTCGTGGTGGATCAGAGCCTGATCAACCAGGTTGTTACTACTGGCTGCACGCAATCCAACGTACGAGCCACAGCCCGGCTGGTCAGGTACCGACTTTAGGTGTTTGTCCAGTGCCTGCTTGAAGACAGCCAGGGGTCTATTGGTAATACCCCTTATGTACGCTGGGAGGCAGTTGAACAGTCTTGGGCCCCTGACACTTATTGCATTGTCCCTTAACGTGCTAGTGACACCCCTGCTTTTCATTGGGGAGATGTTGCATCGTCTGCCGAGTCTTTTGCTTTCGTAGTGAGTGATTTTCGTGTGCAAGTTCAGTACTAGTCCCTTTAGGATTTTCCAGGTGTATATAATCATGTATCTCTCCCGCCTGCGTTCCAGGGAGTACAGGTTCAGGAACTTCAAGCGCTCCCAGTAATGGGATGTTTTGTCTCCGTTATGCGCGCCGTGAAGGTTCTCTGTACATTTTCTAGGTCAGCAATTTCACCTGCCTTGAAAGGTGCTGTTAGTGTGCAGCAATATTCCAGCCTAGATAGAACAAACGACCTGAAGGGTGTCATCATGGACTTGGCATCCCTAGTTTTGAAGGTTCTCATTATCCATCCTGTCATTTTTCTAGCAGATGCGATTGATACAATGTTGTGGTCCTTGAAGGCGAGATCCTCCGACATGATCACTCCCAGGTCTTTGACGTTGGATTTTCGCTTTATTTTGTGGCTGGAATTTGTTTTGTACTCTGATGAAGTTTTAATTTCCTCATGTTTACCATATCGAAGTAATTGAAATTTCCCATCGTTGAACTTCATATTGTTTTCTGCACCCCATTGGAAGATTTGGTTGATGTCCGCCTGGAGCCTTGCAGTGTCTGCAATGGAAGACACTCATGCAGATTCGGGTGTCATCTGCAAAGGAAGACACGGTGCTGTGGCTGACATCCTTGTCTATGTCAGATATGAGGATGAGAAACAAGACGGGAGCGAGTACTGTGCCTTGCGGAACAGAGCTTTTCACCGTAGCCGCCTCAGACTTTACTCTGTTGACTACGACTCTTTGTGTTCTGTTTGTGAGGAAATTATAGATCCATCTACCAACTTTTTCTGTTATTCCTTTAGCACGCATTTTGTGCGCTATTACACCATGGTCACACTTGTCGAAGGCTTTTGCAGTGTGTATTTATAGTGCATCTAGGACCTTGTCGTAGTGATCCAGTATTTGGGACAGACAGGAGCGACCTGCTCTAAACCCATGTTGCCCTGCGTTGTGTACTTGATGGGTATCTAGATGGGTGGCGATCTTGCTTCTTAGAACCCTTTCAAAGATTTTTATGATGTGGAATGTTAGTGCTATCGGTCTGTAGTTCTTTGCTATTGCTTTACTGCCCCCTTTGTGGAGTGGGGCTATGTTTGTTGTTTTTAGTAATTGTGGGACGACCCCCGTGTCCATGCTCCCTCTCCATAGGATGGTAAAAACACGTGATGGGGCTTCTTGCAGTTCTTGATGAACACGGAGTTCCATGAGTCTCGCCCTGGGGCAGAGTGCATGGGCATGTCATCTACTGTTCGAAGTCATTTGGCGTCAGGATAACATCAGATAGGCTTGTGTTTACCAAATTCTGTGGCTCTCTCATAAAAAATTCATTTAGATCTTCGACTCTCAGTCTGGTTAGCGGCTTGCTAAAAACTGAATCATATTGGGACTTGAGTAGCTCACTCATTTCCTTGCTGTCATCTGTGTAGAACCCATCTTGTTTAAGTTGGGGCCCAATACTGGATGTTGTTCTCGACTTTGATTTGGCATAAGAAAAGAAATACTTTGGGTTTCTTTCGATTTCATTTATGGCTTTTAGTTCTTCCCGCGATTCCTGACTCCTAAAAGATTCCTTTAGCTTTAGTTCGATGTTTGCTATTTCTCTGACCAGTGTCTCCCTACGCATTGCAGATATATTGGCCTCTTTTAACCGCTCTGTTTTCCGTAGCCTGTAAAGGGAGCGCCTGTCTCTTTCTATTTTTACATCTACTCCTTTTTCTTAAAGGAATATGCCTCGAGCATACATCGAGTGCCACAGAGTTAATCTGTTCTAGGCATAAGTTGGGGTCTGTGTTGCTTAGTCTATCTTCCCAGCTTATATCGTTTAGGACTTGGTTTACTTCATCCCACTTTATGCTCTTGTTATTGAAGTTGAATTTGGTGAAGCCTCCCTCGTGACTGATCTCATTTTATCGGTCTGGGGCTCCGCGCATACATGTCTGAACCTCGATTATGTTGTGATCTGAGTATATTGTTTTCGATATGGTGACATTTCGTATCAGATCATCATTGTTAGTGAAGATGGAGTCCAGTGTATTCTCCAGTCTAGTAGGCTCTATTATTTGCTGGTTTAAGTTGAATTTTGTGCAGAGATTTAAAAGCTAGTGTGTGTGTGTTTTCCTCCGAACTGCCTCCTGGTGTTATCACTGTAACAACATTATTTGCTATATTCCTCCATTTCAGGTGCCTTAAGTTGAAATCCCCCAGGAGCAAGATGTTGGGGGCAAGAGCTGGAAGATTTTCCAGACATTGGTCAATTTTCAACAGTTGTTCCTGGAATTGTTGGGACGTTGCATCCGGAGGCTTGTAGACTACCACAATGACTAGGTTTTGGCTCTCGATCTTTACTGCTAAAACTTCCACTACATCATTTGAGGCATTAAGCAGTTCTGTGCAAATAAGTGACTGCGATATACAGGCAAAATCCCCCCCCCCCTTCCCTTTTGCCTGTTCACTCTGTCGCATCTGTATAGGTTGTAACCTGGGATCCATATTTCGTTGTCCAAGTGATCCTTTATGTGGGTCTCTGTGAAAGCCGCGAACATTGCATTTGCCTCTGCAAGCAGTCCACGGATGAAAGGTATTTTGTTGTTCGTTGCTAGCTTCAGACCCTGTATATTTGCAAAGAATGCCATCGGATTGGTGGTATTGGTGGTACTGGGGGGGGTCACTTTTTTTCCTGCACTAATATCTGTATCTGTTGGTTTGGAGTGGAGGCCATCGACTGTGGTTCCACTCCAGGAATGACTGGATTTGGCGTACGATTTCTTCCATTTCCTGCCAGTTTTTTTTTTTCATCCTGGCACTAAAATACCTCTCCCTCTTGAGTGGCTGTGGCTACCCAGGTTTTCCCATGGTCTGGATGTTTTGTATCTTTTTGTCCCCTTTAGATGGTGTGCCTGGCAATTTAAGTTATAGCACAGTCTTTTCTGTACTGAAGAGGAACACATTTCAGGGTGAAAAAGCTTACAGGAAAGGAGTTTACATTTTCCTGTTGTCGTATGGGCATGGCATTTTCTAGGGTGGTCAAAGTTGCACGTCCCATCTGTTTTTCCAGATTTCCCATGTCTGCAGATACCAAGTGCATAGTATGTGCACAGGCTTGGTTTCCGTTTGCCTTGGATGTTTGTGACTGTTTTCCCTGTTGGTGCATGTTTTCCTGTCTCATTCCTATTCTCACTAGTACTAGTAATGGAGCTCTCACCAGTTGTTTCTGGTAAAATATCCTCGCTGTTACTAGTGGAGTCCCCTTGTTTGCTATCTCCTGTGGTATTACTAGTTTGTAATATTGGTTTTATCTTGTCCTTGACTACACTTGTTTCCCCACTACAGCTCCTGTCTCCATCGAGGCCATTGATATGCATTCCCTCATGCATACAGTTACTGTCTACATGAACAGCACCTCCAGCCTCACCATTACTGTTTACCAGGATAACACTTCCAGCCCCACAGTTACTGTCTACCAGTCAGAAAAAAGCTGACCTCATTGCCGAACACTTTGCTGCCAAGATGCAAGTTCCTGATCCAGCAAGCCGTAAGAACTGTGTCAAAGTTATCAGTGGTGACAATAAGGCAGAATGAGGCGTATCTTCTCCTAAAAGTGCAAGTGTAGTTCTCAACGGGACAGAGTCAGCAAGACATCCTATTGGGGCAAGTGTTCCACAGGGAAGTGTACTTGGGCCATTGTTATGGAATGTCTAATTCAATGACCTTCATCTCATAACAGTATCTCATGCATATGCAGACGACTGTACTCTGACATCTTATCCAAGAGAGGCAATGCCAGCTGCTCTAAGTTACATCAATCATCAGCTTACAGCCATGTCAGCCTGGGGTAAACGATGGCAGGTAACATTTGCTCCTGACAAAACACAAATGATGAAGGTCTCTAGGCACTATGGTGGTAATGCTGGAGCAGTGGTAAGGATGAATGGGAAAGTATTGGTACCCGGGGACAAAGTTGATATCTTTGGGATGAAATTTGACTCCTAAAGGACCATGAAGAACCACGTTGTAAATATTGCATACAAGGCGGCCAGGAAGCTTACAGAACTCCTACATATCTCGCTTATGCTTGAGGGTAGACGTTGCAAGGCTCTGTACGAAGCACAAGTACGCTCACACTGAGTATGCTCTACTTTCTTGGATTGCTTGCCCCCTATTTCGTCTGCGACTTCTTGACAGTAGAGAACAGAGCAAGACGCCTCATCTCTCGCCTGGACCCATCCTGGATAGATCTGTCATTTCAGCAGAGCCTTCAACATAGGAGGGATGTGGGTGGCCTTACTGTTATGTACAAGGCCAATATTGTCAAAATACCACACTTGGATCCACTTCGAGGACAGCGTGAAACAAGCTTTTATGCCACAAGACGGACAGAAAGCAGCAACTTCACTCTGGCTGTACCCTTCTCCAGAACATCACTCCATCTGAGATCATATATACCCAGGATGACTCGAGTCTGGAACACATTCGTACAATATAACTATATCAACGAAATATAGTCAGTTGGTCAAATGAAAATGTTCCAACTTCATCCCGTTCCATATTCGTATGTTTCAATACAATAAAAAAGCTTTCAAATAAGCTAATGTAGGTAACGCTCGTCGCTTGTAAAAATGTTAGGAATCCTTAACCTAACCTTGTAAAACACTGTGTAACAAAATGGAGAGAGAGAGAGAGAGAGAGAGACAGACAAACACAGACAGAGGATGCAAGACGGGCAGCCAAGATCACTCCACACAGACTGCGCTATTTGCATGGACGACACTGCAACAGTGATCATTCACTGCAATAATGATCATTCACTACAACAATGATCATTCACTGATGAACAGTTTTCTCTCATGAAATACGTGTTCTCTGTCTCTGTCTGTCTGTCTGTCTGTCTCTGTCTCTCTCTCTCTCTCTCTCTCTCTCTCTCTCTCCTTCACAAGCTCCGTCATAATCCTCCACAAACTTGGCCAACAAAGATCAACTTTTTTAATTGGTAATATTCAACCATGCATTAAATACCTCTCATTTTCTTCCACATTTTATATTTTTGGACAATTTAAGGTGCACGTGTACGTAATTTGCACGCGTGTGGGTGCGTGTGTGTGTGTGTGTGTGTGTGTGTGTGTGTGTGTGTGTGTGTGTGTATGTGTGTATGTATGTGTGTGTGTGTATGTATGTGTGTATGTATGTGTATGTATGTGTGTGTGTGTGTGTGTGTGTGTGTGTGCGTGTGTATGTGTGTGTGTGTGTGTGTGTGTGTGTGTGTGTGTGTGTGTGTGTGTGTGTGTGTGTCTGTGTGTTTGTGTGTGTGTATGTGTTTGTGTGTGTGTGTGTGCGTGTGTGTTTCTTCTGTAATTCCTGGCACCGAGATTCCCCAAATTGAATTTCACTCTGTCATTCCAGGCTCTACGATTCCCACTTCGGGAACCATTCTTAATTCCGCCCAGTATTCACTTGCTAGGACCCACGATTCATATTTCGGGACTCCCACAATTCCCATTCCGGATTCCAGGTTTTCGATTCCATAGGATCCACGGCGGAACTTGGGCAAACTTAGTCAGTATCTCCCACAGCGACGCGATCAGCCTTTATTCTAAGGTATAGTGACCAGAGAGAGAGAGAGAGAGAGAGAGAGAGAGAGAGAGAGAGAGAGAGAGAGAGAGAGAGAGAGAGAGAGAGAGAGAGAGAGAGAGAGAGAGAGAGAGTAAATGGCCATCTCTGTGGAAAGAGGCAAATGTAGTCCCTGTTCACAAAAAGAAGAGCAGAGCAGAAATCAGCAACTACAGACCAGCATCACTCCTGTCAATCACTGGTAAGATCCTTGAGACAATAATCTCAAGACAAATGACAGAGTTTTTTGACTACCACTCACTACTTTGTGACCGTTACTCTGCTGCTGATCTGTTGTTAAACCTCTCCACTAAGTGGCACCAGACACTGGATGAATCCAAAGTCAGCTGTGTGGTAGCACTGGACATTGCTGGTGCTTTCGACCGGGTGTGGCACCAGGGCCTCTTAGTAAAACTTCAAGCACTGGGAATTGCAGGCTCTACGCTATGTCTCCTCAGTGATTACCTTCATGGTATATCTCTAAGGGTAGTTCTCAATGGAACGGAATCAGCAAGACATCCTACTGGGGCAAGTGTTCCACAACGAAGCGTGCTGGGACCATTGTTATAGAATGTCTACTTCAACGACCTTCTTCATCTCATGCATATGCAGACGACTGCACACTGACATTCACTTATCCAAGAGAAGAAATGCCAGCTGCTCTAAGCTACATCAATCACCAACTGAGAGCTATATCAGCTTGGGGAAATAGATGGCAAGTAACATTTGCACCTGAGAAAACGCAAATGATGATCGTCTCTAGGCACCATGATGTTAATGCTGGTGCAGTAGTAAGGATGAATGGGAGGGTGTTGGCACCTGGAGAAGAAGTTGATATCCGTGGGGTGAAATTTGAATCCAAACTAACCATGAAGAACCATGTTGTAAATCTTGCAAACAAGGCAGCCAGGAAGCTTACAGCACTTCGCCGTATCTCGCATCTTCTTGACAGTAGGGGTTGCAAGATTCTGTACGAGGCACAAGTACGCTCACACCTTGAGTATGCTCCACTTTCTTTGTTTGCCTCCCCCCCTCTCATCTGCGACTGCTTGACAGAGTAGAGAACAGAGCAAGACGTCTCATCTCTCGCCTGGACCCATCCTGGATAGATCTGTCATTTCAGAAGAGCCTTCAACACAGGAGGGATGTGGATGGCCTTACTGTTATGTACAAGGCCAATATTGTCAAAGTACCACACTTGGATCCACTTCGAGGACAGCGTGAAACAATCTTTTATGCCACAAGACGGGCAGAAAGGAGTAACTTCACTCTGGTTGTACCCTTCTCCAGAACATCACTCCATCTGAGATCATATATACCCAGGATGACTCGAGTATGGAACACATTCGTACAGCATAATGATGTCAACGAGATAAAGTCAGTTGATCAAATGAAAATGCTGGCCCACAGATGGCTCCAACTTCATCCTGTTCCCTACTTGTATGTCTCATAACAATAAAAATGCTTTCAAATGAGCTGATGTAGGTAACAGCTCTTAGCTTGCCAATAAAGTTAGGAATCCTTAACCTGTAAATAGCTTGTCAATAAAGCTTGGGATCCTTAACCTTGTCAAACCCTGTGTAAAAAAAAAAAAAACAAAAAAAGAAAAAAAGAGGAAGAGGGATTTACAAGAAACTGCGAGGATACGAGAAGGAAACGGCAAGAATAATAATGGAAAACATCAAGTAATGAAGAGAGAAGAAAGCTATGGAAAAAAATAAACCCAGAAACAGCCAGTGGGAAACAAAGAGCAACACAGAAACAGAAAGAGAGCGAGGGAAAGAGAAAGAGAGAATTATAAACACAGAGAAAGAGATAAAATAATGCCTTGATCAACAACAACAACAATAATAATAATAATAATAATAATAATAATAATAATAATAATAATAATAATAATAATAATAATAAGGGTTTAAGACAAGTATCTACTCTAACAACAAGAATTTTTCAGCAATCTCGGTAATCACATTTGGGTTGGGCTTTGCAGATACCATTGAGAACCCTTAATGACATCAATGGTGCCATGGCATTGCTAGAGTGCCTCTAGTGATGCCATGGCACCCCTCGTGGAGGAAGATGTGCTACGAGATACTAGAAATTAACCCTATGAAAATCAGCAAGAGAACATTATGTATATATCTACCCGCTGAAGAGGACCTCAGGACTAGAAGTGTTCATGACCAATTTTTGTCTAAGCGTTTCAAGGGAGGTCCCTCGACGCTGATCAAGGGGGCTTTTGATCCGGGATAATTGGTGCTACTCCTCATTTTCCTTGGATCAGATCTAATTTTCTACCATACCTCAAGGCGCCTGTATGATTCCTATGGGTTTAGTGCTCTCAACATGAAATAAAATAAAGAGCTTCATTCCTTTATGTCTCTTTGCTCTTATGATATAGTGAAGGTAAAGTACTCTCTTTCTCTCGCTCTCTCTCGCTCTCTCTCTTTTACATAGGGCTTTACAAGGTTAGGTTCAGGTTTCCAACTTTATTTACCAGCTAAGAGCTGTTACCTACATCAGCTCATTTGAAAGCCTCTCTGTCTGTCTCTCTCTCTCTCTCTCTCTCTCTCTCTCTCTCTCTCTCTCTCTCTCTCTCTCTCTCTCTCTCTCTCTCTCTCTCTCTCCCTTCTTGCCTCTCTCTTCCATCTCCTCCCATCATCAGCCATTATTTCCATACCATGCTTACCCTGCCTTGTCTCTGGCAGGGACAATTTCAAGGCTCATTTTCCCCCACAAGTTTCCTTCCTCCACTTTAGTTTTGTCATTGTCCTCCCTAATAACTGCCAGGGAAAAAGGGAAGAATGATATTATAATTTGTCATTCTTTTCACTGTCTTGGGGAGGGGGTGAGAGAGGGAAGGGGAAGAGTGGGTGAGAGGGGGACAGGAATGGTCGGTCGTATCCTCCATCATGGCCAAAAAAAAGCCATAGAGGTTGTGGGTGAGGGGGGGGGATGTTGTGATGGGGCGTGGGTGGGGGTGAGATAAGTGGGGGTTATTGGGGAGGAGAAAGGGTGGAAGGGAAATGTTGCATGATCTTCCAGGTGACACAGAAAATGGATAAAAGGGGTTAAGGGAGCCATTAGGGGAGGAGGTGGGTGAAAGGCCGTAGGCCTAGACATTACTGAAAGAAAAAGGCAGTTCTCTCTCTCCTCTCTCTCTCTCTCTCTCTCTCTCTCTCTCTCTCTCTCTCTCTCTCCATCTCGTCCATTTCCCTCTTCTGAAAGGCAATTACGAATTGGGAGAGGATGCATGGGTTAAGGGGGTAGGGGGATGAGGGAAAAGGGGGGAGAGAGTCAGAAGTGGCCCCATGAATAAAGAATTGAAGTTTAAACTGTCGCTTTGTATATATGCAAAGTGCCATAGTTTTGTACCCTCTCTCTCTCTCTCTCTCTCTCTCTCTCTCTCTCTCTCTCTCTCTCTCTCTCTCTCTCTCTCTCTCTCTCATACTCCTTTTTTTTACACAGGGTTTGACAAGGTTAGGTTAAGGACTCCTAGCTTTATTGACAAGCTATTTACAGGTTAAGGATTCCTAACTTTATTGGCAAGCTAAGAGCTGTTACCTACATCAGCTCATTTGAAAGCATTTTTGTTAAGAGACATACAAGTAGGGAACAGGATGAAGTTGGAGCCATCTGTGGGCCAGCATTTTCATCTGATCAACTGACTTTATCTCGTTGACATCATTATGCTGTACGAATGTGTTCCATACTCGAGTCATCCTGGGTATATATGATCTCAGATGAAGTGATGTTCTGGAGAAGGATACAGCCAGAGTGAAGTTGCTGATTTCTGCCCGTCTTGTGGCATAAAAGCTTGTTTCACGCTGTCCTCGAAGTGGATCCAAGTGTGGTACTTTGACAGTGTTGTCTTTTCTCCTTCACTCTTACTTATTTATATATATATATATATATATATATATATATATATATATATATATATATATATATATAAAATGTGCCGAATATATAAAACTTGCGATTATGTCTTAAATAGCAACGCTCTTCTTGCCGAATAAGACAATCGAAAATTTGTGTATGTAATAATTTCACAAAAATCAGTCTGAACGTAGCGAAAAATAATATATTTCATTGTGTTTATTTATTATTGTAAACTTGTCTAAAATATATTTAGTTCAATTAGGCTAAATTAAATTGCGCTTGATATAATAAGGTTACGATAGTTTGATAAGGTTCCCTTGATACAAAATTATTTTTTGCATTAACATAAATTAAAAAAATATATCTTTAAATGTATAAGAGAAAATTTTAGAAAGAACTTAATTTTAAAAAAGTTCTTGTTATATGACCAATTTTACCTATTCGGCACCACACACACACACACACACACACACACACACACTGCACACCACATATCTCACACACACACACACACACACTGCACACTACACATCACACACCACATATTACACACACACACACACACACACACACACACACACACACACACACACACTGCACACTACACATCACACACCACATATCACACACATACACAAACACACACACACACACTGCACAGTACACATCACACATCACACACACACACACACACACTGCACACTACACATCACACATCTCACACCACATACCACACACACACACACACACACACACACACACACACATACACGCACATACACACACACACGCACACACACACACACTACACACTAGACACATCACACACCACACATAACTGGCTGGCTCCACACTACCACTCTCTGAAAACTCACCTTACCTCTCCTGTTGTTGCCTTTGCAACATTTGCACAGCTCCTGATGACGCAGTGAGAAGTGTGAAAGTACTTGAGCTAAAGATTTCCACCCCCTGTGGCTTGTCTTGCATTGTTAAGATCGCCTGGCTGCGATTGTTTTGCAGAAACACCGCCAGGAACAACAAAAACACCGGCAGCAACACAACATATACACATCAGAAAAGAAATACATAATGATTTAACCTTAGCTTCTGAACGTAGGATGATGAATGTGTGTGTGTGTGTGTGTGTGTGTGTGTGTGTGTGTGTGTGTGTGTGTGTGTGTGTGTGTGTGTGTGTGTGTGTGTGTGTGTGTGTGTGTGTGTGGGTGTGTGTGTGTGTGTGTGTGCTTGCAGTGGAGAACGAAAGAGATTTGAAATGCTTAACAAGTCGCAAACAGGAGAAATTATTTACAGGATTTGATGAAATAACTTTGAAAACAAACCTGGTGCCCCTGGGTATGGGGAAACATCGTCTATCTTGTGTTAGGCGGCCATACTTATCTGGGGTCTGGCTCCGTGGTAAAGTACTGTGGACTCTGATACAGAGTTTGCAGGTTCGAATCCTGCTGTGGACGTAGAGACAATGTTAATAATTTAGCCAGTTTACGAATTGTTAAGCATATTATATATATATATATATATATATATATATATATATATATATATATATATATATATATATATATATATATGCTAAATTATTTTCGTTCTCCACTGCAAACACACACACATACACACACTGGTTTACCCGACGGTGTAAGGAGGCAAAAACAAAGTGCAATAGAGAATAGAAAAAGTATAGAAGGCAGAGAACACACGAAAATAGGGAGATCAGTCGCAGAGCCAGGAATGAGTATGCACAGGTAAGAAGGGAGGCCCAGCGACAGTATGAAAATGACATAGCATCGAGAATCAAGACTGACCCGAAACTGTTGTATAGCCACATCAGGAGGAAGACAACAGTCAAAGACCAGGTGATCAGATTAAGGACAGAAGGTGGAGAACTCACAAGAAATGATCATGAGGTATGTGAGGAGCTGAACAGGAGATTTAAGGAAGTTTTTACAGTAGAGACAGGAAGGGCTGTGGGAAGACAGCACAGAAGGGAACATCAAGAGGGAATATACCAACAAGTGTTGAATGACATACGAACAACTGAGGAAGAGGTGAAGAAGAAGCTAAGTGACATTGACACCTCAAAAGCGATGGGACCGGACATCTCCCCATGGGTCCTTAGAGAAGGAGCAGAGATGCTGTGCGTGTCTCTAACCACAATCTTCAACACATCCCTTGAAACTGGGCAACTACCTGAGAAATGGAAGACAGCTAATGTAGTCCCCATATTTAAGAAAGGAAACAGAAACGAGGCGCTGAACTACAGACCTGTGTCTCTGACATGTATTGTGTGCAAAGTCATGGAGAAGATTATCAGGAGGAGAGTGGTCGAACACCTGGAAAGGAACAAGATTATAAATGAAAACCAGCATGGGTTCATGGAAGGCAAATCGTGTATCACAAACCTCCTGGAGTTTTATGACAAGGTAACAGAAGTAACTCTATGACCGCGGGTTCAATCCCGGCCGGGGGTATGGTTTAACAGAAGTAAGACACGAGAGAGAGGGGTGGGTAGATTGCGTTTTCCTAGACTGCAGGAAGGCCTTTGACACAGTTCCCCACAAGAGATTAGTGCAGAAGCTGGAGGATCAGGCGCATGTAACAGGGAGGGCACTGCAAGGGATCAGGGAATACCTGACAGGGAGGCAGCAACGAGTCATGGTACGTGAAGAGGTATCACAGTGAGCGCCTGTGACGAGCGGGGTCCCACAGGGGCCAGTTCTAGGACCAGTGCTATTTTTGATATATGTGAACGACATGATGGAAGGAATAGACTCTGAAGTGTCCCTGTTCGCAGATGATGTGAAGTTGATGAGAATTAAATCGGATGAGGATGAGGCAGGACTGCAAAGAGATCTGGACAGGCTGGACATGTGGTCCAGTAACTGACTTCTCGAATTCAATCCAGCCAAATGCAAAGTCATGAAGATTGGGGAGGGGCAAAGAAGACCGCAGAGTATAGGCTAGGTGGACGAAGACTACAGACCTCACTCAGGGAGAAAGACCTTAGGGTGACCATAACACCGAGCACGTCACCGGAGGCACACATCAGCCAAATAACTGCTGCAGCATACTGGCGCCTGGCAAACCTGAGAATAGCGTTCCGATACCTTAATAAGGAATCGTTCAAGACACTGTACACTGTGTATGTTAGGCCCATACTGGAGTATGCAGCACCAGTCTGGAACCCACACCTGGTCAAGCACGTTAAGAAGTTAGAGAAAGTACAAAGGTTTGCAACAAGGCTAGTCCCAGAGCTCAGGGGAATGTCGTAGAAGGAAAGGTTGAGGGAAATCGGACTGACGACACTGGAGGACAGAAGGGTCAGGGGAGACATGATAACGACATACAAGATACTGCGGGGAATAGACAAGGTGGACAGAGATAGGATGTTCCAGACAGGGGACACAGGGACAAGGGGTCACAACTGGAAGCTGAAGACTCAGACGAGTCACAGGGACGTTAGGAAGTATTTCTTCAGTCATAGAGTTGTCAGCAAGTGGAATAGCCTAGCAAGTGAAGTAGTGGAGGCAGGAACCATACATAGTTTTAAGAAGATGTATGACAAAGCTCAGGAAGCAGAGAGAGGACCTAGTAGCGATCAGTGAAGAGGGGGGGCCAGGAGCTGAGTCTCGATCCCTGCAACCACAATTAGGTGAGTACAATTAGGTGAGTGTACACACACACACATTCATCATCCTATGTTCAGAAGTTAAGGTTAAATCATTATGTATTTCTTTTCTGATGTGTATATGTTGTGTTGCTCCCGGTGTTTTTGTTGTGTTCCTGGCGGTGTTTCTGCTGTGTTGCTCCTGCTGCTGCTGCTGCTAGTATTTCTGCTGTGCTGCTGGAGCTGTTTCCGGAGTAATAAAACAGCAGCCTGGACCTTCCACCGGACGGGCTGACAGCAAATCAATTATCTCGAACGAGCAGTATATGTTAAAAGAAAGGTTAGCGGTGATTGGCACATTGTTAGTGGTTAGAGCGAGGGTGAGAAGTGGAGTGACCCTTACTGTGGTTAGGTGTTGTGAGGGGTGAGGGGAGGCAAGAGTACTCATGTACATGTTCTCGACATGAGAGAAGTAAAGGTTTACTTATAAAAATACGTATGTAGGCAATAAAATCACAGTAAACAAGTGATGTCACAGTATGCAGAACAACCACTGTGATAAAATAGTGAAATTCCAAGCACTTTTGTGACTTCTCACATTATCAAGGAAAGCGCTTGGAATTTCGCTGTTTATTCACAGAGGTTGTTCGTCATATATGCAGAACGGAAGCTCTGGTTCTGTTCTATGGTGTTTATTTATTAATGCCGCTTTAAGTGTTATGTACACTGTATCATTGTCGGTATTCCAGGAGCTTATAGTGTTGTGACGGTGGACTAAGCTTCCTTGTGCTTTATGATACGGGAACCACATGTGACGTGTGTATTTCTGAGTAGTGGTCATTCTGACTGTAGCGGCGCCTCAGTTGTGTCATGCTGACTGCAGCAGCGCCTCAGTTGTGTCATGTTGACTGCAGAAGCGCTCAGTTGTGTCATGCTGTCTGCAGCAGCGCCTCAAGTGTGTCATGTTGACTGCAGAAGCGCTCAGGTGTGTCATGCTGACTCCTGAGTCAGATCTTGCGAGGTCTTCGGTAGTTCAGCAGGTGACGACCCCAACACTTTTCAGAAGGGGTTGTGACGAGTTTCCCTTTTCTCCTCGCTGTGAGAAAGATGAGCCATCTGCTGCAATCACTGCCTTCCTTGGGCGTAGAGAGAATTCTCTGGTCTCTCCTTTTTTGCAGTCGTGGTTGAAGTGTGAAGGAAGTCGTGTGGGAGAAATCCTGTGAAGGAATTCGTGCGAAGGAAGCGTGGGTGTTGTGAAAATGTTTTCTGACAGTGTGGCAATCCTTCTCCAGGCTGCTTATCCAGTTCTGTAGCTGTGGTGGTAGCGCACTCATTACACGCAGTGAGGTCCGTAGTTCGATCCCCGGTACTGGTGGAAACATCGGGCGTGTTTCCTCAAAACACCTGTTGTCCTCCTTCTCCTAGCGGTAAATAGGAATCCCAGAGGCTGGTCAAAATACAAGCCCAGATGAGCAAAACACAAGCTCAGAGGCTGGTCAAAACACAAGCCCAGAGGCTGGTCAAAACACAAACCCAGAGGCTGGTCAAAACACAAGCCCAGAGGCTGGTCAAAACACAAGCCCAGAGGCTGGTCAAAACACAAGCTCAGGAGGCTGGTCAAAACACAAGCCCAGAGGCTGGTCAAAACACAAGCCCAGAGGCTGGTCAAAACACAAGCCCAGAGGCTGGTCAAAACACAAGCCCAGAGGCTGGTCAAAACACAAGCCCGGAGGCTGGTCAAAACACAAGTCCGGAGGCTGGTCAAAACACAAGCCCAGAGGCTGGTCAAAACACAAGCCCAGAGGCTGGTCAAAACACAAGCCCAGAGGCTGGTCAAAACACAAGCCCAGAGGCTGGTCAAAACACAAGCCCAGAGGCTGGTCAAAACACAAACCCAGAGGCTGGTCAAAACACAAACCCAGAGGCTGGTCAAAACACAAGCCCAGAAGCTGGTCAAAACACAAGCCCAGAGGCTGGTCAAAACACAAGCCCAGAGGCTGGTCAAAACACATGCCCAGAGGCTGGTCAAAACACAAGCCCAGAGGCTGGTCAAAACAAACCCAGAGGCTGGTCAAAACACAAACCCAGAGGCTGGTCAAAACACAAACCCAGAGGCTGGTCAAAACACAAGACCAGAGGCTGGTCAAAACACAAACCCAGAGGCTGGTCAAAACACAAGCCCAGAGGCTGGTCAAAACACAAACCCAGAGGCTGGTCAAAACACAAGCCCAGAGGCTGGTCAAAACACAAGCACAGAGGCTGGTCAAAACACAAACCCAGAGGCTGGTCAAAACACAAACCCAGAGGCTGGTCAAAACACAAGCCCAGAGGCTGGTCAAAACACAAGCCCAGAGGCTGGTCAAAACACAAGCCCAGAGGCTGGTCAAAACACA
The DNA here is from genome assembly GCF_038502225.1 of Cherax quadricarinatus. Lineage (NCBI taxonomy): Eukaryota > Metazoa > Arthropoda > Malacostraca > Decapoda > Parastacidae > Cherax > Cherax quadricarinatus. Next base: position 16,362,828 of record NC_091337.1, on the reverse strand, counting down.
AGCCCAGAGGCTGGTCAAAACACAAGCCCAGAGGCTGGTCAAAACACAAGCCCAGAGGCTGGTCAAAACACAAGCCCAGAGGCTGGTCAAAACACAAGCCCAGAGGCTGGTCAAAACACAAGCCCAGAGGCTGGTCAAAACACAAGCCCAGAGGCTGGTCAAAACACAAGCCCAGAGGCTGGTCAAAACACAAGCCCAGAGGCTGGTCAAAACACAAGCCCAGAGGCTGGTCAAAACACAAGCCCAGAGGCTGGTCAAAACACAAGCCCAGAGGCTGGTCAAAACACAAGCCCAGAAGCTGGTCAAAACACAAGCCCAGAGGCTGGTCAAAACACAAGTCCGGAGGCTGGTCAAAACACAAGCCCAGAGGCTGGTCAAAACACAAGTCCGGATGCAAAAACTTTGTAATCTGAACTTTGCTAATTAATTACACATCAACTTGAAGACAGCGCTCCACGATTTCGAAACTTTATGTTTTAAATAAATAAACGTGTGTGTGTGTGTGTGTGTGTGTGTGTGTGTGTGTGTGTGTGTTCACCTATTAGTACTGACCTATTTGTGGTTGGAGGGGTCGAATCATATCTCCTGGCCTCGCCAGTGTATACTTAACATCCCTGTAGCTCATCTAAGAGAAAGAGATGCAATAAACAGCTCTCGTGTTTAGCTTAGCAGTGTCAGGGAGAACAGGGACTAACACCTCCCTCACTCACCAGTGTCAGGGAGAACAGGGACTAACACCTCCCTCACTCACCAGTGTCAGGGAGAACAGGAACTAACACCTCCCTCACTCACCAGTGTTAGGGAGAACAGGGACTAACACCTCCCTCACTCACCAGTGTCAGGGAGAACAGGGACTAACACCTCCCTCACTCACCAGTGTCAGGGAGAACAGGGACTAACACCTCCCTCACTCACCAGTGTTAGGGAGAACAGGGACTAAC
>NC_091337.1:16289387-16356887 GCF_038502225.1 Cherax quadricarinatus | reverse complement strand
TCGAGGGAGGTGATACAGAGTTTAATATCACTGGTCTGGGCGCCCCATTGAAATATGCTGTCGTCTGTTTCCCTATTTAATTGCAAGAGTAGTTTTAACAGGAACGACGAACTAGTCACTCCTTGATCACCTTCCCACACCCCTTTTCCCTTAACACCCAGCAGCAACAGCACCAGCTGCACCAGCTGCACCAGCTGTACCAGCTTCAACAAGAGGCTGGTACCGTTGCCTCGCCCTCTCTCCCAGACCTGGCACTCTTCCGCCTCTAATATTTTTGTACGACACTCGAGTTGTGTTCAGATAATTGGCATAACGTATAAAACATGAAAACAGAAATGGAAAAAATAAAATAACTGGAGAAATAATGGAAGCTCGAAAGAGAATGCAAAACAGATTGAAAAAATGGGGTCGACAAATGTTTTGTGAGTTGGTTACTCAACGAGGCAAAAACTGTCGCTCAACGAGGCAAAAACTGTCGCTCAACGAGGCAAAAACTGTCGCTCAACGAGGCAAAAACCGGTTGCTCAACGAGGCAAAAACTGTCGCTCAACGAGGCAAAAACCGGTTGCTCAACGAGGCAAAAACTGTCGCTCAGTGAGGCAAAAACCGGTTGCTCAACGAGGCAAAAACTGTCGCTGAACGAGACAAAAACCGGTCGCTGAGCGAGGCAAAACCGGTCTCTCAACGACGCAAAATCGGTCACTCAAGGAGACAAATCCAGTCGTTCAACGAGACAATACCGGTCACTCAGCGTGACAAAACCGGTCATTTAACGAGGCAAAACCTGTCACTCAAAGAAACAAAACCGGTTACTCAAGGAAGTTACTCATCTCTAGCTCCAAGGCTGAGGGACTGATTACCTAGTACTTTGTATGTAACACTATAGTCTCCCCATTATGTCTTCTTCTTGCTTCGCCGGTCCTGTCCTGGCCCGGGTCTTTTCCAGACGGTGACCCAGCATGCATTATGTCCTTGAACTGTGTGGATAAAGCCACTGTAAGGCGAAACGTCTACTAATACCCAGATGTTGCACATGTGTTTAATTCCTCAGGAAACTAGAATACAACAGAAACAAGACCCACACAGTTTGGACACACAGCCAGGAAGTCAACATCGAGATAAGCAAAAGTTTATGAAAAATTAAAAAAAAAACATTGCATAGAGGGGGGAGGGAATGAAAATATTGATCGTGAGCTGATGGAGTGAGCATATGCTGCTTAACAGAATGGTAATCATGAAATAAGCAAAAACATATGCTGAAGATGGTGGGAAGAGAGGCTTTGGCTACCCATATCAGATCCTTATGGGTGTACATTCACTGTTATAGCCTAGAAAGTACTATTCAAAACGCTATGGCACTGGACAGTGTACGAGTTACTGTACACGATGTACATAAGAGTACATTTCGGTAATTTAGAGTACACATTTGGAAAATAAATGTATTTCAGTCTCAAGGTTCTGGTGTGTTTCCGTTGTGTTTTCTGTTGCTAGTAGTGGATTATAGGACGACCTGGCGGGTTAGATAAGTACCTGAGAGCGTGAGCGAGAGTCCCAGGGGAGAGAGAAGTTGTGAGGAAGAGACCGAGGGGAAAGATAAGATGTGAGGAAGAGACCGAAGAGATAAAATATGAAGGAGAGACCGATGGGAGAGATAAGATTGTTAGAGACCGGTGGGAGAGATAAGATGTGAAGGAGAGACCGGGGAATATGGGGAGAGATTAGAACTGTTTCTTAAGATGGTTACTGTGAACCCTCAGCCCCGGTGTTCCACTTGGTAAATATAATGAACTTCCCTGCGTGTGTGTGTGTGTGTGTGTGTGTGTGTGTGTGTGTGTCTGTGTGTATTTACAAATGTACATATATATAGGCAAGGATATAGTTATCATGCTACCTTTGTATATGTAGTTATCATGTTGTCCCTCTGTGTGTAGTCATCATGTCTGCTCTCTCTGTGCAGTCATCATGTCACCTCTCGGGTTTAGTGCCTCACCATAAAAAAATAAGTCTGCTTTCCTCACCTGCTCTAAAAAAAAAGAGAGAGACAAGAAGAAGAAAACAAAGAAATAGAGGAAGAAGCTGAGGAAGAAATAGAGGAGAGGAAGAAATAGAAGAGAAGAAATAAAGGAAACAGAAAAAAGGCTGTAAAAAAGAAACCTGTTGGAAACCTGCCAGGGAGGGGTGTTGATGCAACAGGAGGAGGAGGAGGAGGAGGAGAAGGAGGAGGAGGAGGAGGAGACTCCTGCTGGAGGGGACAAAGACAACAGGGTGAGGTGCTGACTCTCAGCTGCTGCATGCCTGGAGGAGACACAGAAGAAGTGTCCCCCAGGTGTAGGAGCTGAGATGTTTTGAAGGCAAGTGGTGGTCCTTGAAGGGAGGGGAAAGACGGGAATGGAATGGCCGGAGGAAGGGTATCAAGACGGGGTGGGAAAGGGGAGGTGGTAGGAAGGGGAAGTAGTGGATTATGTGGCCCGAGTGAAAGGGAAAGATGACTGGTGGTGATAGTGGTGATGGTGGTGGTAGTGATGGTGATGGCGGTGATGGTGGTGGTGGTGATGGTGATGGCGGTGATGGTGGTGGTGGTGATAGTGGTGGTGGTGGTGGTGATGGTGGTGGTGGTGGTGGTGATGGTGGTGGTGATGGTGGTGGTGGTGGTGGTGGTGGTGGTGGTGGTGGTGGTGGTGGTGATGGTGGTGGGATAGTGGTGGCAGTCTTGGTGATGGTGATAGCATAAATGAGGTGGTAGTGATGGTAACAGAATAAAAAATTGTGGTAGTAGAAGTGGCAGTAGTAGTAGTAGTAGTAGTAGTAGTAGTAGTAGTAGTAATGTAGTAGTAGTAGCAGCAGTAATAGTAATGTAGTAGTAGTAGTAGTAGTAGTAGGAGCTAACAAATATAGAACACCATAAAGATTGAAGAAGTGCAGGAGAACTATATATCTGAATGCTGTTGTTGGTAGCAGCATCAGTACCAGTAGTTGTGTTAGTGGTAGTAGTGGTTAAGGTAATGGTGGTGGCAGCAGTATTAGTGGTAGTGGGGGGGGGCAGTGAGAATGTGGTGGGGTTGATGCTGAGAGTTCGGGTGGTGGGGGTGGGGGAGAGCGAAGTGAGGAGGGGAAAGGCAATAGATAATAAGAGAGGAATGCAGATGACAGGTTGAAAAAACAGATGCATATTATTTACGACTTCTGAGAGGAGGAGCAGGAGAAGGAGGAGGAGGAAGAGGAAGAAGGAGATGAAAAAAATAATGATAGGAAGAGCTAAGTACAAGCAGTTATATACATTCAAAATAATAAAGTAGAGTAAGACAGAGAGAGAGAGAGAGAGAGAGAGAGAGAGAGAGAGAGAGAGAGAAAGAGACAGATAGACAGAGAGAGAGAGAGGATAATAAATGAGAGACAAGACACAAGTAGAGAAACACGTCAGTGATAGCGGTGGGAGAGAAGGGAGAGAGATGGAAGGGAGGGAAGGTAGTCCAAAACAACACGAAGTGGGAGAGGGAGAGACAGAGGGAACAAAAGATATTTAATGTGAGAAAAATCGAGTTAAAAATGAAACAGAGGAAGGGAAAGGAATAAAAGAGAGATGGAGTTAGAGAGGACCAAAAGAGAGAAGTGAGAGAAAGGTGGAGAAAAGACGGATTGCAGAGAGAGAAACAGCAAAATAGGCATGGAAGACAAGAAACGAAAGAGGTAGGGAGTGAAACACTGTGGAACAACTTAACAAAAACCGGTATACAGGTATATACATGCCCAGTATACAGGTATATACATGCCCGGTATACTCCATGCAACACGTGGAGGAAAAAAATACACATAGCTACAAGTGCCACGATATACACTGGCCCACTAATTTCTAACTTACTTATACATGCAAACTCTGCACCCTCTCCACCACGACCAGGGAGAGCGAGGGAGAGAGAGAAAGAGCGAGGGAGAGAGAGAGAGAGCGAGGGAGAAAGAGAGGGAGAGAGAGAGCGAGGGGGCGAGAAATATCTAAAGTTTTAACTTAATAGGGTGATGGAAGGCAAAGTGGGAAGACGTGGAGGAGGTGTTGATGGTGGGAGGAAAGAAGAAAGAGGGAGGAGCAGCCAGTGATGATGAAAGGAAGAAGGGGAGGAAAGAACGATTATGGAGATAGGAAGGAAAATTACGAGGTGTTGAAAGGAGGGAGGGAGGGAAGGAAGGGGAGAAAGAGGGAGGGAAGGAGAGGGAGAGAGAGAGAGAGAGAGAGAGAGAGAGAGAGAGAGAGAGAGAGAGAGAGCTTCTGTGAGTGTTACAGTAAGCTCTGTTAAAGTGCGTTAATCTGCAAAATAATCACTGTAAGGAATCAGCAAAACTTTCCTAAGAGAGAGAGAAGAAACAGACTGATCACCAGAAACTGACAAGACTGTCAAAGTCAGGAAGTACCAGAAGCTGACAAGACTGACAAGGTCTGGAACTTCGACAGACCATCCAACAAGACATCGTAAGACTAAAGGGGAACTGAGTGCCATAAATCATCTCTGGAAACATAAACAGAACTCTCGAGGACCTCAAATGTGTTGACACTATCCTCAGCCAGCACCGGAAATCTTAGCCCCCTGAGGACCCACTATTACGGTAGCGTCCTAGGCCATCCATGGAAATCCTAGAAGTCCTTGAGAATCCTCTTGTGGTCATTATATCCTCTGCTGACCGCAACATTGGTCCATCACAAGACTGGGTGGTGTCACCTGAAGAACGCTTGGGTGTTGATGCCTTCACTCCAACACCCCTTCAGAAGAGCTGCCTTCATGCCGATGAACAACACTTTATAAACCACGGAACGGATTGGATGAGGGGGAGAGGGGGGATTGAACCCATGGCAACTGAATCCTAAATCTCCAGGCCAGTTCATGAGTTTAAACCCCACCAGTTTCGTGGTTTGTTTACAATCGTGTTATTAGGATTTAGTAAGTGAAGAACACTATCTGAAGAACAGTGGCTCCCTTATCTTTCCTTGAGGGGACAACCTGAGTGCCTCTCTTCCCTCAGGAGCTGCGTGACCCTGTGGGATTAGCGCTTCTCCAGGAAGGTAATAAGTCATTTCAAAGTCGATTTGTCTTGTTGAGAACTAAGATTGTTGTTACCATATGTAGCTGCTGATGATAACGCATACAGCTGGAACAGAGACATACAGCTGCTGTAGACACATGCAGCTGCTACAGCTAACACATGCAGCCGCTGCAGCTAGAAAATGCAGCTGCTACAGCCAGAACATGCAGCTGCTGTAGATAGAACATGCAGCTGCTGCAGCTAGAACATGCAGCTGTTGCAGCTAGAACATGCAGCTGCTGCACCAGACACATGCAGCTGCTGCAGCTGAGGATGAACTAGCTGAGAGAGATTACTCATATCAAAACACTCTGAGGAATTAACCACAACTTAATATCAACTTCAAAGCTGACGAATTATGCTCCGCGTTTTTTGCTACAAGTTAAATTTTTTTCCAACGAGGTCGTTGTTACATCATCAAAGTTTTGAGTGGAGAGGAAGGTGGCGTGAAGGGGAAGAGGTGGGCGTGAAGGGGAAGAGGTGGGCGTGAAGGAAGAAGAGGAGGTGAGCGTGAAGGAAGAGGAGGTGGTGGACGTAAAGGAAGAGGAGGTGGTGGGCGTAAAGGAAGAAGAGGTGGCCGTGAAGGAAGAGGAGGAGGTGGGCGTGAAGGAAGAAGAGGAGGAGGTGGGCGTGAAGGAAGAATAGGAGGAGGTGGGCGTGAAGGAAGAATAGGAGGTAGTGGGCGTGAAGGAAGAAGAGGAGATGGGCGTGAAGGAAGAAGAGGAGGAGGTGGGCGTAAAGGAAGAGGAGGAGGTGGGTGTGAAGAGTCGAGGACGCGGGCGTGAAGAAACAAGAGGACAAGAGTGGGCATGAAGGAATATGAGAAAGTTGGGCGTGAAGCATTAAGAGGAAGTTGGGCGTGAAAGAACAAGAGGAAGGTGCCGAATAGGTAAAACTTGCTATTTTGGCTTAAATAGCAACGCTCTTCTTGCCGAATAAGACAAGCGAAAATCTGTGTATACAATAATTTCGCAAAAATCATTCCGAACCTAACGAATAAAATTTATTTCATTGTGTTTGTTTATTATTAAATTATTGTAAACGTATCTAAAATATAATTAGTTGGATTAGGATATTAAATTGCGTTTGTTATAATAAGGCTAGGTAAGTTTTCTAAGGTTCTTTTGGTACAAAATTATAATTTTTCATTAACATAAATGAAAAAAATATATTTTAAACGTATAAGAGAAAATTTTAGAAAGGGCTTAATTATTTTAGAGAGGATTTAATAATTGACCAATTTTACCTATTCGACACGACATATATAAAACACATGTAATTTTGGTATTCGATGATAGATACACACACGATTGTACGTAAGGATATGATTTTCACTGTTTAGGCATAGGACTTTCCTTCTTAAGGAATGTTGTGCTCAAAAATCACTAAAAAGGACTCAGTTTTAATGAGCTCAAATATCTCACTATCATGGGCTCAAATATCTCATTGTCATGGGCTCAAATATCTCATTGTCATGGGCTCAAATATCTCATTGTCATGGGCTCAAATATCTCATTGTCATGGGCTCAAATATCTCATTGTCATGGGCTCAAATATCTCATTGTCATGGGCTCAAATATCTCATTGTCATGGGCTCAAATATCTCACTAACATGGGCTCAAATATCTCATTGTCATGGGCTCAAATATCTCATTGTCATGGGCTCAAATATCTCATTGTCATGGGCTAAAGTACCTCACTGTCATGGGCTCAAATATCTCATTGTCATAGACTCAAATATCTCACTGTCATGGGTTCAAATATCTCACTCTCATGGGCTCAAATGTCTCATTGTCATGGGCTCAAATATCTCACTCTCATGGGCTCAAATGTCTCATTGTCATGGGCTCAAATATCTCACTGTCATGGGCTCAAATGTCTCATTGTCATGGGCTCAAATATCTCACTCTCATGGGCTTAAATGTCTCACTGTCTTGAAGGTCATCACTAAGGAGGAATAGCACAGTGCCAAAGATTCCTAGTGTTTGTGGTTTTGTCAAGACTTCCTCTGGTGCCATACTCGGTGGACAGCACCAGCAGTGTCCAGTGCAGCTACACACCTGATCTTGGATTTATCCAGTGACTTGTGCCACATAGTGGAGAGGTTTAACAGATCAGCACCAGCAGAGCAACGACCCCTTGCTGAAGCCTCTCCCTCACCGGACCCCTTGCTGAAGCCTCTCCCTCACCGGACCCCTTACTGAAGCCTCTCCCTCACCGGACCCCTTACTGAAGCCTCTCCCACACCTACCGGACCCCTTGCTGAAGCCTCTCCCACACCTACCGGACCCCTTGCTGAAGCCTCTCCCACACCTACCGGACCCCTTGCTGAAGCCTCTCCCTCACCTACCGGACCCCTTGCTGAAGCCTCTTCCTCACCTACCGGACCCCTTGCTGAAGCCTCTCCCACACCTACGGAACCCCTTGCTGAAGCCTCTTCCTCACCTACCGGACCCCTTGCTGAAGCCTCTCCCTCACCTACCGGACCCCTTGCTGAAGTCTCTCCCTCACCTACCGGACCCCTTGCTGAAGCCTCTCCCACACCTACCGGACCCCTTGCTGAAGCCTCTTCCTCACCTACCGGACCCCTTGCTGAAGCCTCTCCCTCACCTATCGGACCCCTTGCTGAAGCCTCTCTCTCACTTACCGGACCCCTTGCTGAAGCCTCTCCCTCACCTACCGGACCCCTTGCTGAAGCCTCTTCCTCACCTACCGGACCCCTTGCTGAAGCCTCTTCACCTACCGGACCCCTTGCTGAAGCCTCTCCCACACCTACCGGACCCCTTGCTGAAGCCTCTCCCTCACCTACCGGACCCCTTGCTGAAGCCTCTCCCTCACCTACCGGACCCCTTGCTGAAGCCTCTCCCTCACCTATCGGACCCCTTGCTGAAGCCTCTCCCTCACCTACCGGACCCCTTGCTGAAGCCTCTCCCTCACCTACCGGACCCCTTGCTGAAGCCTCTCCCTCACCTACCGGACCCCTTGCTGAAGCCTCTCCCTCACCTACCGGACCCCTTGCTGAAGCCTCTCCCTCACCTACCGGACCCCTTACTGAAGCCTCTCCCTCATTTACCGGACCCCTTGCTGAAGCCTCTCCCTCACCTACCGGACCCCTTGCTGAAGCCTCTCCCTCACCTACCAAACCCCTTGCTGAAGCCTCTCACTCACCTACCGGACCCCTTGCTGAAGCCTCTCCCTCACCGGACCCCTTGCTGAAGCCTCTTCCTCACCTACCGGACCCCTTACTGAAGCCTCTTAGTCACCTACCGGACCCCTTGCTGAAGCCTCTTCGTCACCTACCGGACCCCTTGCTGAAGCCTCTCCCTCACCTACCGGACCACTTGCTGAAGACTCTTCCTTACCTACCGGACCCCTTGCTGAAGCCTCTCCCTCACCTACCGGACCCTTTGCTGAAGCCTCTCCCTCACCTACCGGACCCCTTGCTGAAGCCTCTCCCTCACCTACCGGACCACTTGCTGAAGCCTCTCCTACACCTATCGGACCCCTTGCTGAAGACTCTTCCTCACCTACCGGACCCCTTGCTGAAGCCTCTCCCTCACCTACCAGACCCCTTGCTGAAGCCTCTGTCTCACTTACCGGACCCCTTGCTGAAACCTCTCCCTCACCTACCGGACCCCTTGCTGAAGCCTCTTCCTCACCTACCGGACCCCATGCTGAAGCCTCTTCTTCACCTACCGGACCCCTTGCTGAAGCCTCTCCCTCACCTACCGGACCCCTTGCTGAAGCCTCTCCCTCACCTACCGGACCCCTTGCTGAAGCCTCTCCCTCACCTACCGGACCCCTTGCTGAAGCCTCTCCTTCACCTACCGGACCCCTTACTGAAGCCTCTCCCTCACTTACCGGACCCCTTGCTGAAGCCTCTCCCTCACCTACCGGACCCCTTGCTGAAGCCTCTCCCTCACCTTCCGAACCCCTTGCTGAAGCCTCTTCCTCACCTACCGGACCCCTTGCTGAAGCCTCTCCCTCACCTACCGGACCCCATTCTGAAGCTTCTCCCTCACTTACCGGACCCCTTGCTGAAGCCTCTCCCTCACCTACCGGACGCCTTGCTGAAGCCTCTCCCACACCTACCGGACCCCTTGCCGAAGCTTCTCCCTCACCTACCAGACCCCTTGCTGAAGCCTCTCCCTCACTTACCGGATATTGCAACACCAGCCTGACTTTCTCTCCTCTTTGTGTATCTCTCCCTCTCCTCCATCACACTATTTACTTGCCCTCTCAATTGCCCTCCATTTTCACACCCTTTCTTCCTTGCCTCCCTCTCTCTCATTCTCTCTCACTCTCTCTCACTCTCTCATTCTTTCTCACACACTCTCCCAATTCCTAGCCTTTCTTCCTTTCTTGCATTCCACCTGCCTTATTTTCCCCTTTCCTTCTCTCCCTTCCTCCATCTCACATTCCCGCCTACTCAGTCGCCATCAACTTGCTTCTATTATATTCATTATCCTTTCCATTTCTCTGCATAGTCCATAGTGTTTTGCCTTTTTTCCTTATTACGTTAATTCTTTCCCTTTCTATGTTGCACCTTTCCTAAAATTTCACCTTTTCAACGTACCTTTCATACTTCCTTCCCTTTCATTAAATATTTTGATTTACACATTATCTTTCCTCCAGCAAAAGGGCGGAGAGAGGCAGGGGCGGGGAGAGGCAAGGGTGGGGAGAGGCAGGGGTGGGCAGAGGCAGGGGTGGGGAGATGCAGGGCCGGGGAGAGGCAGGAGTGGGGAGAGGTGGGGTGAGGCAGGGGCGGGGAGAGGCAGGAGCGGGGAGAGGCAAGAGGGGGTAGCGGCAAGAGCGGGGAGAAGCACCAATCGGCGAAACAGGCAAATTATCGTTCAAAGATCGGTTCCTCTACTTCAAATAGGATTCCTGGACAATCCCTTCCCGGAGGCGAAATAAATAGCATGAGAACTACAGGGGTAGTGGCAGGGGAAGTGGGGGTAGAGGCAGGGATTGTGGCGGGTAGATGCAGGGGTTCTGGAGGGTAGAGGCAGGGGTTCTGGAGGGTAGAGGCAGGGAAAGAGGATCTAGAGGCAGGTTGTCGTAGTGGTAATAGCAGCAAGAAGATTGGAAAAAGTCTGGATTGATATCTGTGTGTGTGTGTATATATATATGTCGTGCCGAATAGGCAGAACTTGCGATCTTGGCTTAAATAGCAACGCTCATCTTGCCATATAGGACAAGTGAAAATTTGTGTATGCAATAATTTCGCCAAAATCATTCTGAACCTAACGAAAAAAATATATTTCACTGTGTTTTGTATTATATTATTATAAACAAATCTAAAATATATTTAGTTCGGTTAGGCTAAAATAAATTGTTCTTGTTATAGCAAGGTTAGGTAAGTTTTCTAAGATTCTTTTGTAGCAAAATTAAAATTTTTTACATTAACATTAATGAAAAAAAATATCTTTAAACGTTTAAGAAATTTTTTTAGAAAGGACTTAATTTTAAATGAGTTCTTGCTAATTGACCAGTTTTACATATTCGGCACGACATATATATATATATATATATATATATATATATATATATATATATATATATATATATATATATATATATATATATATAATATATAGGGAGGTACCACCTCTATAGCTGGACTGGGGACCCTCATCCTCAGAGAAGACAAACGTACCTCAGGGAAAACTCAAGGTTCTCCCCGGAGCTGTTTGAATATTTTCTTCTCCTACCACCCCCTATATTTTATATTCTATGTGAACATTTATTAATGAACAGAATACATTTAAAGAAAAACACAAACATGAATACAATAGTACAATGTATTAAAGATCATGAATTTCCTCCAGCTCCTCCGAAGCCGGACGCGAGCCAAGTGTGCAGCAAGCATTTCCCCTCTGGATGGCCACTCTGGATCTATAATTTCCTCACAAACAGAACACAGAGAGTAGTCGTCAACAGAGTAAAGTCTGAGGCAGCTACGGTGAAAAACTCTGTTCCACAAGGCACAGTACTCGCTCCCATCTTGTTCCTCATCCTCATATCCGACATAGACAAGGATGTCAGCCACAGCACCGTGTCTTCCTTTGCAGATGACACCCGAATCTGCATGACAGTGTCTTCCATTGCAGACACTGCAAGGCTCCAGGCGGACATTAACCAAATCTTTCAGTGGGCTGCAGAAAACAATATGAAGTTCAACGATGAGAAATTTCAATTACTCAGATATGGTAAACACGAGGAAATTAAATCTTCATCAGAGTACAAACCAAATTCTGGCCACAAAATAGAGCGAAACACCAACGTCAAAGACCTGGGAGTGATCATGTCGGAGGATCTCACCTTCAAGGACCATAACATTGTATCAATCGCATCTGCTAGAAAAATGACAGGATGGATAATGAGAACCTTCAAAACTAGGGAGGCCAAGCCCATGATGACACTCTTCAGGTCACTTGTTCTATCTAGGCTGGAATATTGCTGCACACTAACAGCACCTTTCAAGGCAGGTGAAATTGCTGACCTAGAAAATGTACAGAGAACCTTCACGGCGCGCATAACGGAGATAAAACACCTCAATTACTGGGAGCGCTTGGAGTTCCTAAACCTGTATTCCCTGGAACGCAGGCGGGAGAGATACATGATTATATACACCTGGAAAATCCTAGAGGGACTAGTACCGAACTTGCACACGAAAATCACTCACTACGAAAGCAAAAGACTTGGCAGACGATGCAACATCCCCCCAATGAAAAGCAGGGGTGTCACTAGCACGTTAAGAGACCATACAATAAGTGTCAGGGGCCCGAGACTGTTCAACTTCCTCCCAACATACATAAGGGAGATTACCAACAGACCCCTGGCAGTCTTCAAGCTGGCACTGGACAAGCACCTAAAGTCGGTTCCTGACCAGCCGGGCTGTGGCTCGTACGTTGGTTTGCGTGCAGCCAGCAGTAACAGCCTGGTTCATCAGGCTCTGATCCACCAGGAGGCCTGGTCACAGACCGGGCCGCGGGGGCGTTGACCCCCGGAACTCTCTCCAGGTAAACTCCAGGTAAACTCTGATGCGCTGGAACATGAAAGTGGCTGCCCTTGTGTCCCTGGTGGTGTCGAGTCTGGAACCCAATTCTTTAAGGAAACGTGTGGCATTTTTTTTCCCATGATCTCAAGGTCTCTGATCCCACTGGGACAAATTGATACTGTTGGCTTATGTCCCTGTACTTGCTGATCTTGTACTGTGGTCAGCAGCTCCTTCCTGCCGCCCGACACTGTGATGGATATAGGTGTCAGCCAATGTGGACACACAGGTATAGTTCCATGCTAAGAGCTTGCCATTCTTCCAAGGATAAATGGTGATCCCGTCGGGGCGGTTTGCTGGGTTGTGGGTATTGTTGGCTGCTAGTGATCGGGGCTCCCTCTCGGCTGGGCATCCAGCTGTGGCAAGGGTTCTCTTTATGATGTCGTTGACCTCATTGTGTCTTGCATGCCAGCCCTTGGTTTTGGGACAGTTAAGACCATATATATATATATATATATATATATATATATATATATATATATATATATATATATATATATATATATATATATATATATATATATATAAGAAAGAGAGGGAGAGAGATCTTTCCCCTTCACCTGTCCTCTGTTTTTGAACCTTCACATATACAGACGATTCATTGCACCTGAGATTTATTTATCTCTCTCTGTTTTCCCTCACTCGTACGTGTGGATTGCTGCGGGTCACTAGCAACAACAGTCTGATTAACCACATAGTAAAGGAGATTGAAGAGGGAGGCTGTCAGAGTGGAAAGCTCTGTTCCTCAAGGCACGGTACTCGCCCCACTTCTGTTTTTCAGTCTTATACCAACACTGACAAGTACATAAATCACAGCACTAACATTATGACATCAGAATCTAGGTCTCTATCACTTGCTAGATCTCCTCCTTCATTTGCTAGGTCTCCTAGCTCACTTGCTAGGTCTCCTAGCTCACTTGCTAGGTCTCCTAGCTCACTTGCTAGGTCTCCTAGCTCACTTGCTAGGTCTCCTAGCTCACTTGCTAGGTCTCCTACCTCACTTGCTAGGTCTCCTACCTCACTTGCTAGGTCTCCTACCTCACTTGCTAGGTCTCCTACCTCACTTGCTAGGTCTCCTAGTTCACTTGCTAGGTCTCCTACTTCACTTGCTAGGTCTCCTACTTCACTTGCTAGGTCTCCTACTTCACTTGCTAGGTCTCCTACTTCACTTGCTAGGTCTCCTTCCTCACTTGCTAAATCTTCTCCGTCACCTGCTAGGTCTCCAGCACTTGCTAGGTCTCCCTCACTTGCTAGGTCTCCCTCACCTGCTAGGTCTCCTCCCTCACTTGCTAGATCTCTTCCCTCGCTTATTAAGTCTCCTCCCTCACCTGCTAGGTCGCCTCCCTCACTTGTTAGGTTTCCTTCGTCACTCGCTAGGTCTCCCTCACTTGCTAGGTTTCCTCCTTTACTTGCTAGGTCTCCTACCTCACTTGCTAGGTCTCCTACCTCACTTGCTAGGTCTCCTACCTCATTTGTTATGTCTCCTCCGTCACTTGCTAGGTTTCTGTCATCACTTGCTGGGTTTCCTCCGTCACTTGCCAGGTCTCCACCACTTGCTAGGTCTCCACCACATGCTAGGTCTCCACCACTTGCTAGGTCTCCGCCATTTGTTGGGTCTCCGCCACTTGCTAAGTCTCTGTCACTTGTTGGTCTCCTACCTCACTTGCTAGGTCTCCTCCCTCACATGATAGGTCTCCTCCCTCACTTGATAGGTCTCCTCCCTCACTTGATAGGTCTCCTCCCTCACTTGCTAGGTCTCCTCCCTCACTTGCTAGGTCTCCACCACTTGCTAGGTCTTCTCCATCACTTGCTAGGTCTTCTTCGTCACTTGCTACGTCTCCTCCGTCACCTGCTACGTCTCCTCCGTCACTTGCTAGGTCTCCACCACTTGCTAGGTCTTCTCCATCACTTGCTAGGTCTCCTACTTCACTTGCTAGGTCTCCTTCCTCACTTGCTAAATCTCCTCCGTCACTTGCTAGGTCTCCCTCACTTGCTAGGTCTCCCTCACTTGCTAGGTCTCCCTCACCTGCTAGGTCTCCTCCCTCACTTGCTAGATCTCTTCCCTCACTTACTAAGTCTCCTCCCTCACCTGCTAGGTCTCCTCCCTCACTTCCTAGATCTCTTCCCTCACTTACTAAGTCTCCTCCCTCACCTGCTAGGTCGCCTCCCTCACTTGTTAGGTTTCCTTCGTCACTCGCTAGGTCTCCCTCGCTTGCTAGGTCTCCTCCCTTACTTGCTAGGTCTCCTACCTCACTTGCTAGGCCTCCTACCTCACTTGCTAGGCCTCCTACCTCACTTGCTAGGTCTCCTCCGTCACTTGCTAGGTCTCTGTCATCACTTGCTGGGTTTCCTCCCTCACTTGCCAAGTCTCCACCACTTGCTAGGTCTCCGCCATTTGTTGGGTCTCCGCCACTTGCTAGGCCTCCGTCACTTGCTGGTCTCCTACCTCACTTGCTAGGTCTCCTCCCTCACTTGATAGGTCTCCTCCCTCACTTGCTACGTCTCCTCCGTCACCTGCTAGGTCTCCTCCACCACTTGCTAGGTCTCCACCACATGCTAGGTCTCCACCACTTGCTAGGTCTCCGCCATTTGTTGGGTCTCCGCCACTTGCTAGGTCTCTGTCACTTGTTGGTCTCCTACCTCACTTGCTAGGTCTCCTCCCTCACTTGATAGGTCTCCTCCCTCACTTGATAGGTCTCCTCCCTCACTTGATAGGTCTCCTCCCTCACTTGATAGGTCTCCTCCCTCACTTGCTAGGTCTCCTCCCTCACTTGCTAGGTCCCCACCACTTGCTAGGTCTTCTCCATCACTTGCTAGGTCTTCTTCGTCACTTGCTACGTCTCCTCCGTCACCTGCTAGGTCTCCTCCGTCACTTGCTAGGTCTCCACCACTTGCTAGGTCTTCTCCATCACTTGCTAGGTCTCCTACTTCACTTGCTAGGTCTCCTTCCTCACTTGCTAAATCTCCTCCGTCACTTGCTAGGTCTCCCTCACTTGCTAGGTCTCCCTCACTTGCTAGGTCTCCCTCACCTGCTAGGTCTCCTCCCTCACTTGCTAGATCTCTTCCCTCACTTACTAAGTCTCCTCCCTCACCTGCTAGGTCTCCTCCCTCACTTCCTAGATCTCTTCCCTCACTTACTAAGTCTCCTCCCTCACCTGCTAGGTCGCCTCCCTCACTTGTTAGGTTTCCTTCGTCACTCGCTAGGTCTCCCTCACTTGCTAGGTCTCCTCCCTCACTTTCTAGGCCTCCTACCTCACTTGCTAGGCCTCCTACCTCACTTGCTAGGTCTCCTCCGTCACTTGCTAGGTCTCTCTCATCACTTGCTGGGTTTCCTCCCTCACTTGCCAAGTCTCCACCACTTGCTAGGTCTCCGCCATTTGTTGGGTCTCCGCCACTTGCTAGGCCTCCGTCACTTGCTGGTCTCCTACCTCACTTGCTAGGTCTCCTCCCTCACTTGATAGGTCTCCTCCCTCACTTGCTACGTCTCCTCCGTCACCTGCTAGGTCTCCTCCGTCACTTGCTAGGTCTTCTCCATCACTTGCTAGGGCTTCTTCGTCACTTGCTACGTCTCCTCCGTCACCTGCTAGGTCTCCTCTGTCACTTGCTAAGTCTCCACCGCTTGCTAGGTCTTCTCCATCACTTGCTAGGTCTCCACCGCTTGCTAGGTCTCCTCTTCCATTTGCTAGGTCTCTTTCGTCACTTGTTAGGTTTCCTCCGTCATTTGCCAGGTCTCCACCGCTTGCTAGGTCTCCTCTTCCATTTGCTAGGTCTCTTTCGTCACTTGTTAGGTTTCCTCCGTCATTTGCCAGGTCTCCACCACTTGCTAGGTCTCTGCCGCTTGCTATGTCTCCACCACTTACTATGTCTCCTTCGTCACTTGCTTGGTCTCCTCCACCACTTGCTAGGTCTTCTCAGCTCATTATAAACAGTGCATGTAGAGATTACGTTAAAAAACGGCTGTCAAGGTTATTTTACCCATCAAAATACTGTGGTAGAGAGCAGCATTACACACTTGCCTGGCTTTGTGTTCAAACCTAGTCTATTCATCATAGATGATACAGTATAATGAACCATCACAGTATCGTGAGTACTTGTTAGTAATAGGAATCAACGTGTAAGGATTCTCCAGACTGTGGTCTGAGGTCCTCTTCAGGAGATTCTGGAAAAAAGAACCAACGAGCGATTATGGAAACAAAGAGACGTCTTGCATTTCTCTCCATGTGGATAAATTTCTGTTGTGATGCAATGTGTTAGTAATTAGGAAAGGAATAAATAATTTATTCCTAAAGAGTGGTGGAGGAGAAGAAGAGAAATTACTTCAGTGGATGTGTGTGTGGAGGAGAGACCTCTGTGAAGCGGCCATCTTTGAACACAGTGTTGGCAACGTATTTACATAACGGGAGCTGCAAGAGACGTACTACACCCACATATTTCACCGCTATGCAAAGCACCACCCACAACCACCTCACACACCACCCCATAACACCCACAACTTTCCCCACATCCACTAACCACCCCGTAACACCCACAACCTCCATGCACCCCGTAACACCCACTGGGGGAAATCAAGGGGTCGGTTGATTTCCCGAACAGTTAGACACCCTAAGGGAAAAATGAGGAGGGAAGAGCAGTGGACCAACATATGCCTACGTTGATGGTGTCATATTTCCTTATCCACTCTTAATTTGTAAGACTAATCTAGTAATGAAGCCTCCAATTGGCTAATGTATTATATACTACTACATATACGTATTTAAGCTAAGTTAGAGTTAGATATAGAGTAATTTAGTTCAGTACATACAATTACTCTCACTGCCTACAAAACTGACACCAGTGGGCTCTTGTACCAACCGCTAACATGTGCCCGCTGCCTACCCATGCTAGTCACAAGAAAGGTACGCAGGAGTGAACAGGCAGACGTTCAGACTCTACCAACTTGTTCCAATCTATTACTATCTAGTTCCAGGGCAACTTACCCTACACTAGGCCAGAACAGTAAAGTAGTTTGACATTCGTTAACACTTTACACCGCGAATTAGATAACATTTCACTACAATAATCGGCGCTTGCAGATCAGTGACTCAAATACAAGGCATCCTAGGTGTCCCGACGGAGGCACCGTACATCCCCTCACACTTCACGATAGTACCTGTTAACAGTATCATTAAATGCGTATTTCTTGTTCTTTATTTGGGCTGAGTAGTGTGAAGGGTCGTACCACAGCCTCCACCTCGCCAGAGGCAACTATATCTTACCTCTAGTTCACACACTGAACTAGAGGTAAAAATTCGGTTAGCTAGAAATAGGACGGCAGGTTTCTTAGGCTGAATTCCAGTAATGGCTTGATTGAATCACTAACTAATCAGTCATGGCCCACAGACACCCTCTATTCTACACATCCACCACTTCCATCTATCACACTACCCAACACACCTACCCCCCAGTACCATCCATCACACCACCTACACCTTCCCCCAGTACCATCCAACACACCACCTACACCTTCCCCCAGTACCATCCAACACACCACCTACACCTTCCCCCAGTACCATCTAACACACCACCCACACCTTCCCGTAACATCATCCAACACACCACCCACAACCTCCAGCAACCCATACGATCCACACCCTCCCCCAGTACTATCCAGCACATCACTCACAACCTCCCCCAACAAACCATACCACCAACAACCTCCCCCACACACCACCCACACCCTCCCCCAACACCACACAACACACCATTCACACCAACATACACACACCTTGTAATGTTGCCATCCTGTTTCTCTGAATATTTTCCTATGTACTGTAAATTAAAAACCGAGGTATTGAGTCACCAGCTGTCCAGCAACTCCAAAATCTAATAAGACTAAAATTTCTTTATAAAGTGCGCTAAACCCTCGTGGGACATTCAACACTATTGTATACCAGACAGGGTCTAGAGCACAGCGATGAGTAGAATAACAAGAGATTAAAATGCAAAAATAAATAAATAAATATACGACAGCCTCCCTTCCCCCTAAATAACTCATCTCGCATGAATGTCTCATCGTATCTAATAATAAACATTTCCCTTATTAAGAGAAAGGTGGACTAGGGGCTCGAACCGTGGTCTCGAGATTAACGGGTATAGTACTTTCGGTACGAGGCCATCCCCATCGTTATCCACCTTTGTTTATACACTGACAGTCCCTCATTACGACTTAAATTGACTTTATTTCCCATAACAGTTTACCCAACTTCCTTCCTCAGGCGCAGGATGACTGGAGGATCCAGGAATTCTTCTGTTTGGGATGGGGGATCCTTCGTGTCTGACCCGAGGTGGATGTGACAACCAGCAGTAGAGATGATCTGTCCATGAATTCATGGAGCTTAAATGTCAAGAAATTTAGATTTTTATAGTCGTAATGACAGCTTAATGAGTCACAAAAATCAATGCTAATCAAGAGGAGTATGTATTTGACATAACCAAATAAGTGCACCCATATTATTTTAATTGTCAATGTACTATTAACTAGTGACACAGTAACACCTTCGTGTGTTAGTGTTACTAGTTAATTATCCAAGTCGGACCGAAACGTCGTTATAAGTTTCCTCCACCTATGTGCGAGTTATTTGTGGAAAATATATTAAAAATGATGAAAAAACATAAAAAAAATAGGCAAATTTAATGTATTTGTTATTTTACCAGCCAGTGAGAGTAGCAGCTTCCACGTCTAGCATTAGTAAATAATAACTTACAATTTCACGCAATCAATATTTAGGCCCCTTAGGCCTACTGTGCAAATAACAGCCTCCGATTTCCATACATAGCAAATCGTTCAGTAATACTGTCGACGTAGATTAAAATGTCATGATGACTGTGAAGTTTTGTCAGGTTAAACAGTCAGTCGTCAGTCACGCCAGTCGCTAGTCAAGTTTTTAACTTATATAAAGAAGTTACGTTCAACACCCACTACAATGACAGCTAAGTTATCAACCTGCATACATCAGTAAAGTTACGTTCATCCACTACAATGTCAATTTTACAAATGTTTACAGCAAGTCGTAAATGTTTACTTCTAATATTAATTACATTAATGCGTGCAGTGAATAATTTGATATATTTTATTTTTGTCCATGCGTCTTATACTCCAAAGATCAACATCACTAGTGAACCTTTTTATATATAATTTTTACCATATATAACTTCTTATATCAGATTAAATTCGAGTTTTTTAATGGGTACTAAAAATTTTCCCTGATACTCTTCAGGGAGTTTTAACATGACGGGCCAATATTTTTTTTTTTTTTTTGTAATATTTTGAAAGACCACCATATTCTACTTTTTTTTTTTAGCTCCCAAAGGTTTTCGTCAATTTTTATTGAAAGGATGTGACCCAGAAAAGGGAAGCCATGTAAAATTTTTATATTGACAAAAAACACGACTTGCCCACAGTGGTAATTTACATTAATTGAAAAAAAACATGACCTGTCTTCTGTGATAATGAAATAAAAAAATAAATAAAGAGTACGACTTGCCCACTGCGGTAATGCACATATATTTTTATATTAAAAAACACGACCTGCCACTGTGATAATGTAAAAAAAAAAAAATAGATAAAGAAACACAACTGACCCACTGCTGTTATTTAGGAATTTTTATATGAAAATACGACCTGCCCACTGTGGAAATGTACAATTTTGTAAATAATAA
Organism: Cherax quadricarinatus; assembly: GCF_038502225.1. Taxonomy (NCBI): domain Eukaryota; kingdom Metazoa; phylum Arthropoda; class Malacostraca; order Decapoda; family Parastacidae; genus Cherax; species Cherax quadricarinatus. Next base: position 16,337,059 of record NC_091337.1, on the reverse strand, counting down.
AAATATACGACCTGCCCACTGTGGAAATGTACAATTCTGTAAATAATAAAAAAAAAATACGACCTGCCCACTGCCGCTGCCGCATATACGAATTTTTATATAAAAACACGACCTGGTGACTCAGCAAGACTGGTGGACCACGACTCATTCTTGTTGACACACGTTTGTTAAAGATTTCTTGACGCGCATTCAGCTTCCTCTGTTTCCCCCCCACAACCCCCCACAACCCCGTCACCTCCTCCAGACCCTCCCTCCCTCACCGTTCCTACCTGTGTTTCCTCATGTGTCTCAACACAGGCTGACACACTTCAACATCACGTATGTAGTTCTACACTCTTCCCATTGATATCCTTGACGTTGTATTGATAAAGCCACTGGATGGCGAAACGTCAAAAATAAAGATACCCAGATGTTGCACATGTGTCTAAATCTTCATCATGTATGTAGCCCATCCTGTGTGATGCAACATAACAGGGAAACATAAACTAGCTTTTGTCCCATATAACCATCACATTAAATAGAATAGCCGCACACTGCAGATGGATGCCATTTTCCACAATGTGAAACAATAAAAAAAACCACTCCTTTCTTATTCTCTCTATCTTCTCCATCATTTATTCCTCCCCCTGTTCCATCCCCCTCCCTCCTCCATCGTCCTTTCCTCCCCCCTTCTCCACTTTCCACAGGCTTCCTCCATTCCATTCATAAAGGCTTTACGAGCTCATTGGTGAATTCATCACCCGTTAACGTTGTGAATTAAGCGTCTATATGTCCAGCGTTATTTTAGCCTTCACAGCGTGACCGTGATAACCTCGCTCCGGTGTAAAGCCAAATGATATAATGATAACGCATTTACCTGCCCGGGCTCTTTACCTTCCTGGAGTAATTTATTTTCTCTCGCTGAGGCCAAAGTTTGCACAAGAGCGTGCTCGTGCGAGCAACTCTTCCCTCCCTACCCCTCACATGCCCCTCACCCGCTTCTGGTAGGCCTAATGGCTTTTCCCTGTAAATTTAACAAATACAAACTTCAGTGGAAAAAAAACCTGGGGAAAACTTCGTGAAGGAAAAGTTGATAAACAACCCCTCCCTAAAGGACAGCGAACTATGACGCTGAGAGGTGTAGGCGAGTACCTCCACAACCCGAGCTATATATATATATATATATATATATATATATATATATATATATATATATATATATATATATATATATATATATATATATATATATATATATGTCGTGCCGAATATGTAAAACGGTCAATTAGCAAGAACTCATTTAAAATTAAGTCCTTTCTGAAATTTTCTCTTATACGTTTAAAGATATATTTTTTTCATTAATGTTAATGTAAAAATTTTTAATTTTGCACCAAAAGAATCTTAGAAAACTTACCTAACCTTATTATAACAAGAGTAATTTATTTTAGCCTAACCCAACTAAATATATTTTAGATTTGTTTACAGTAATTTAATACTAAACAAAGTCAGTGAAATATATTTTTTTCGTTAGGTTCAGAATGATTTTGGCGAAATTATTGCATACACAAATTTTCACGTGTCCTATATGGCAAGATGAGCGTTGTTATTTAAGCCAAGATCGCAAGTTCTGCCTATTCGGCACGATATATATATATATATATATATATATATATATATATATATATATATATATATACATATATATATATATATATATATATATATATATATATATATACATATATATAATGCTTTGTGTCTACTGCAATACTTATTTATTTTGGTCAGACAGTGAGGGACCTGAAAACCTGGGGTGTGGAGCACTCCAGATCTGTCAGATTTAGAGAGAACAACTTTGATGTCCCCTCATGGGAGGTTCCTTGACGCTTGTGAGGGGCTCTTGATCAAGGGAATTGGATCTGTGCTCCAGTTCTTTAAACTGATCCTGAATGCCTTCCATCCCTTCCCCCACAAGCACTGTATAATCCCGACAGGTTTAGTGCTCCCCCATCATCATAACCTTGCTGTATTTAAGTGAACAAAGGGGAAAACGATCATAACAATCCCTTTTTTTCCTTACATCTTTCTAATTCAAAACTTATTTGGATCTATTTCAATTATTGTCCTCAGGCTGGACATCCTCAGCCACTCTGTTTACATCATCTTTATTTCAGTCTTCCCTGCACACACACACACACACACACACACCTCAGCTGACATCTCTCCTCGCTTCACGTCTCTCCACACACTGTTAGATTCAGAATTCTCCGCCACTGGGAAAAAATCATTAAAATCTTTATTCCCAGTGATGCAATTAAAAACTTATACAATATTCCCGGAGAATGGTTACCCATGTGTTGAGGGACTAATGTAATCAGGTAATCAGGCTATTATTAATTCCTCTTTCTGAACAGGTGACAGGTGACTGTTTTCTTTTTGCAGATTACCCTCATGCCGACAAGTGGTCAGAAGTCACTAAATTTAGGTATGCCTTTAATGGTGCAATGTTTCGCCCCCCCCAATATTGGTACAACGTTTCGCCACCTTTAATTGTACAGCGTTTCGCCCTCTTTAATTGTACAGCGTTTCGCCCCATTTTAACTGTATAACGTTTCGCTCCCATAATGATACGTTTCGCCCCTTTAATAATACAACGTTTCGCCCTCTTTAATAGTACAACATTTCGCCACTTTAATGGTATATCGTTTCTCTCCTTTTATGATACAAAGTTTTGCCCCTTGTAATGGTATACCTTTTCGCCCCTTTTAATGATAAATCGTTTCGCCCAGGGGGTTGGAGAATTTATGAAGCACATAAGAAATGGGGGGAACAACTCATCTTGAACTCTTCTACTGAGGTCAGGTGAACGATGAGGCTAGACACACATGTGTAACACCTAGGTGTGTTTGAGAGAGGAAGTGCGAAAAACCATCAATTTTATACAGAGATTTGGCAGTATTCTCATGACTAATTGATCAACTGACTGGGCATTATTATTATTATAATCAAGGGGGAAGCACTAAACCCGGAGGATTATACAGCGCCTGGGGGGGGGGGGATGTGGAAGGCATTCAGGCTTAATTTGGGGAACTGGAGCACAGATCCAATTCCCTAAATCAAGAGCCCCTCACCAACATCAAGGAACCTTCCTTGAGGGGAACTGACTGGGCAAAATGGGTCTCGGTAAAGACACCATGGTGTTCCACCTGCGTGAAACACTTAACATGTACCTACGATGCAATAAGGGGGGCACCTATTATATGCCTATGATGCAATAAGAGAGCGAGATATGCAGCACTAGAGAAGCACTGGTGGAGGGCTTGTCTTGTAAGTTTGCGTTGCTCAAAGATGGCTCGAAGATGGTCCTGGGAAATGGGTTGCGTCCAACGTAAAGAAGCCACTAGTCTCATGAATGGTGCTGCATATTTCGATAGTCTAAAACTTCGAACAATCCCATTTAATTTTATTTTAATGCTAAAACGGTGTGGTTTTTCTTACGCCATGAAGTTGGCGTGGGACTTGCTGCCATTGCAAGCCAGCATTACTGGTGTTGTAGTTCAAGACTCACGAGAGAGCATCATTTTAGAATCAGTAGTGCTTTTAATTCGTGCGAATGATATGCCAGATGGGAGTGAGTCGAGTGTTTCCCTGTTTGCTGAGGATGCAGAACTAATGAGGAGAATAAAAACAGATGAACACGGGAGGAAGGGGGAAGGGAGGAGGAAGGCTATAAACGGATCTGGACAAACTGTTAAATTAGTGTGCATTATTCTTGGGATATGGAACAGAGAGAAAGTGGGAGAGAGAAAGTGGGAGAGAGAAAGTGGGAGTGGGAGAGTGGGAGAGGGAGAGGGAGAGGGAGAGGGGGGAGGATAGGATTACTTAAACGAGCAGGAGAACCTGGAAATGAGGGCAGGTAAGAGGAAGAGATTGGAAGTAATGAGAGTAGATGAACGAAAAATATGGGAGGAAATACCTAGAGCAATAAATGGAGGATTAAACGAATGGTGGGAGGAGAAGGAGGAGGAGGAGGAGGAGGAGGAAGACGAGGAGGAGGAAGACGAGGAGGAAACAGCGAGGAGGAGAAAGAAGAGGACGACGAGGAAGGTGAAACAGTGAGGTTGGAGGAGAGGAAAAACAGGGGAGAGGAGTTTAAGGATGATGATGAGGAAAGCGATTAGTGTCCTCTTGAAATTAAGGAGTCGAGACTGGAGTCGTCCCAGGGTGAGATAGAAGTACTAAAAACCTTCCCTCTCCCTATCTTCCCTCCCCATTACCTCTTCTTCCTCTATTAGCCCCTTTCTTCCTTTTTCTATCCTCCTTTTCTCCCTCCCTCTCCTAATCATCACCTTCACCCTCCTCCAGATTCACGTCTTCTAATTTGCTCTCACTGTGACTGCCTTTCCCTTATTTCATACCCTTCCCATCTCTTATTTTATACCCCTCCTTTCCAATATTTTAAACCCTCCCTTCCAGTAATTTAAACCCTCCCTTCCAGTAATTTAAACCCTGCCTTCCATTAATTTAAACCCTCACTTCCAGTATTTTAAACCCTACCTTCTATGCAAAAACCTGTGTATGCAATTACACAAATATACATATGCATACGTACGCACACAAATACATACACACACGCATACATATGAAAATGCACATATATAAATTCTTAGGTATAAACACACTCACACACGCGTACACATATTTTTATGTTTTTCTGCGCCAATTTTTTTTTTTAACCAGCCTTCTATATTTCTTTTGCGTGCACTGAGTTAGAGAGGGCTTGCTTATGGATTATGGGGATACCTTTCTCGAAACGCACAACAACCAAACAACATCTAGTTACATTCATATTAGGCATAAAAGTGGGCATGACGTATTCGATTTTCTCAGAATTTCCATGCTGCTAGAAACTGTGATTTCATTGGCTGTCGTCTGCTCTGTCTCTTGTTTATGGTCGTTCGACAGTTTAGAATCTGAGAGTTTTGCCAAGCTTGCTGGTGAGTGACGCCTCCAGTGACCTACTCTCTCTCTCTCTCTCTCTTACTCTCTCTCTCTCTGTCTCTCTCTCTCTGCACAGCAATTATAAAGGGAACACATGCTGGTCCTTACTCTTCTTATATTTACCTTCTTATTCACAATTTGGGCACATACTAATAATGTTGTCGTTGTTGTGGCGAGACTTACATCTTACTCTCCATGGACTTACGCTCTCAGAGTTTTATGTAGAATTAGGAAGAGTTGACATTTTGTGGGTGTGTGTCGTGAAACACGTTTTTATTCCCAAGTTGCAGAGTCTAACTCTTTATTTAACTATTTCAGTTTGATATCTGCGTAATGTCGTAGTCGAGAACTGAATGTTACTGAACTTAGTTTCAGTGATTTGGGATTTTTGTGACTTTTATGGAGGCAAAGGTTTACTCACTAGTTAGGTCGTTTTTTTCACCTCAGTGTCCTTGGCCGCTGTTATGTGCTGTTTACGGGTGTTGTGTGCTGCTAACTGCTGCTTTGTGATTTGTCTTGATCTCTGATCTCAGCAAGCTGTGATTTATCCATTCTGATGTTGAATGTTGCATTATTTAGGTACGTGTTCCCATGTGTCAGCCATTACGTTTATTCTCCTCAATCATATATTCTTGTATCAACACACAGGAAAGTATAATATATAAAGTAACCTGACATATGGCACAGTTTCCAGCACTGATTGTACAGACTTAGCCTTATTAATAATTTAAATTAGTTTATACTCGGTTGAGAAGAAGACTTTTACTGACGTAAAGATAACCTTCCCTATTTTCAGTATATATTTTTCCCTCTAGACATTTTTTTCAAGTTAACAAACTTTACAGTGTAAATTTCCATTGCCCTTGCTATAACCTCTTGTTATTAAGCTTCACAGTCAGGGTGCTGATGCAGTCTTAGTAAGTTTGAATCAATATATCTAGGGTAAGCAATGGCCTCTTATACGAGCCATTAACGAGCCGGATTGAGGATAGATTGAGGATAGATGCACAGATGTAACGTGGATCAACTTCCTGGTATACTGCCGTTATTTATGAGGCTGTATCATCTCCCATTTCAATGTGCTTTTTTTTCTATTCCTTCCCTTTCTCCATTTTTATCCCCTCCTCTTTTCATCTATTTTGCCCCATTTTACCTTATTTTTTTGCCTTCCCTTACTTTATTTTATACCCTTCTATTCCCTTATTTTATGCCCTTCTCTTCCCATTGTTTATAACCTCTTACCTCATTTTATACTTCTCTTCTTAACTTATTTTATAGCTCTCTTCTGCCTCTCTAATACGTCTCTTCTTCCCTTATTTCGCACCCAGTAACACTAAGCATTATCAGATCTGACTAAAAAAAACGTCTCCCTCATTACTGCCTTGATGCTGGTGAAGGGCTCTTGATCCATGAAACTGGAGCTACCCTCCCCTTCCTCGCATCAAACCTGACTACTTCAAAGGCGGTGTAAAACTCCTACGGATTACGGTACGTTTTACATGATTTTCTTCAAGTTTATTTTCAAATTTATTTCCGGGTTTATTTCCGGGTTTATTTCCGAGTTTATTTCCGAGTTTATTTCCGAGTTTATTTCCGAGTTTATTTCCGAGTTTATTTCCGAGTTTATTTCCGAGTTTATTTCCGAGTTTATTTCCGAGTTTATTTCCGAGTTTATTTCCGAGTTTATTTCCGAGTTTATTTCCGAGTTTATTTCCGAGTTTATTTCCGAGTTTATTTCCGAGTTCATTTCCGAGTTCATTTCCGAGTTCATTTCCGAGTTCATTTTCGAGCTTGTTTCCGAGCTTGTTTCCGAGCTTATTTCCGAGCTTATTTCCGAGTTTATTTCCGAGCTTGTTTCCGAGCTTGTTTCCGAGCTTATTTTCGAGCTTGTTTCCGAGCTTATTTCCGAGCTTGTTTCCGAGTCTGTTTCCGAGAATATTTCTAAGTCTATTTCTAAGTCTATTTCCAAGTCTATAATTAAATTTTATAGTCTATTTTCAAGCCTGTTTCCCATCAACTATCACAGCCTATACTCAAGTTTATATGCAAATCTCTTATTTTTCAAAATCTATTTCTCATGCTAAGACACTATGTAGGTCTACCAGAAACATACACTAATATACACAGTGACTCACACACACACACACACACACACACACACACACACACACACACACACACACACACACACACACACACACACACTCACACACAACATCACCTGACTCAATATGTTTATTACTGGGTTGGTGGGGTGAGGTACAGAGGCGTGCGGGGAATAATCCCGCCTGGTGAGGTAAAATAGCTAGCATTCCTGGGGAAAATACCGACCATTGACTGGGAATGGTTAAGGAGCCGCCGTCACAGCTTTGATCGCTCTTTAACTAGTTAGGCGAGCAGGAGGTGGACGATGGAGGAGTGGAGGATGGAGGGAAAGGGAAATGGAAAATGGAGGAAGGCGTGGTAAATGGGGGAATGCAGGGATACTGATTGAAAAATGGAATTAGGAGTGGAGGATGGAGGGAGGGGAGGGAAATGGAAGATGGAGGACGGAGGATAAAGATTGTGGAAGGAGTGGATAAAAGAGGAGTGGAAAATGGAGGGTGCAGATGCATCGATTGAGAAACGTAATTTGGAGGAATGGAGGATGAGGGTGAATGCTAAAGAAAGTGGAGGCTGTATGACTGGAGAATAGAAGCATAGAAGGTAGAGTGGAGGATGAAGGAGTGAATGACGTAGGAATGGAGGAAGTTGACGTATTGAAATGAAAGTGGATAATGGAGGAAGAATAAAATATGAAAGCATGGAGTTAAAAACAAAGTGATGCAGACATGAAATGAGGAGTGAGAATGATGGAGGAGATGAGAAAAGATGGAGAGGTGAGGAAAGGATAGAGAGATGAGGGAAGGATAGAGAGATGAGGGAAGGATAGAGAGATGAGGGGAAGGATGGAGAGATGAGGGAAGGATGGGGAGATGAAGGATGGGGAAATGAGGGAAGGATAAGATGAGGAAAAGATAGGGAGATGAAGGAAGGATAGAGATATGAGGGAAGGATAGGGAGATGAGCGAAGGATTGGAAGATAAGGGAAGAATACATAGATGAGGGAAGTATGTAGAGATAAGGGAAGGACAGAGATAAGGGAAAGATGGAGAGACGATGGAAGGTTGGGGAGATCAAGGAAGGATGAGGAGATGAAGGAAGGATGGGGAGATGATGGAAGGATGGGGAGATGATGGCTGCGAGAAAAAGGAAGGATAGGGAGATAAAGGAAGGATGGGGAGATGATGGAAGGATGGGGAGATGAAGGAAGGATGAGGAAATGAAGGAAGGATGGGGAGATTATGGAAAGACGGGGAGATGATGGAAGGATGGGGAGATGATGGAAGGATGGATGGGGATATGAAGGATGGGGAGATGAGGGAACGATAGGGAGATAAGGAAAGATGGGGAGATGAAGGAAGGATAGGGAAATGAAGGAAAGATGGGGAGATGAATGAAGGATGGGGAGATGAAGGAAAGATGGGGAGATGAAGGAAGGATGGGGAGATGAAGGAAGGATGGGGAGATGAAGGAAGGATGGGGAGATGAAGGAAGGATGGGGAGATGAAAGAAAGGTGGTTGTCATAGATCTCTTAAAACTGGTTATTGGTGCCTGACTGAACGATCGAGAGATGATGGAAGAGAAGTAGTGTGGAGAGAGATAGATAAAGGAGACATTAATGAAGAGGAAAGTGAACAGAGGTGAGAATGGAGCGGGATAAAGGAGCAGCAGGAACGAGAAGAACCAAGATGACCTCTGCAGGGAAGAAAAATAAAAACCAACATAAACACAGCTAAAATTAAGAAGATGAGGAAAGAAAGGAGGGAGTGAGAGACACGCTCGCACACACACACACACACACACACACACACACACACACACACACACACACACACACACAAGAGATTAGTGCAAAAACTGGAGAACCAAGCAGGGATAACAGGGAAGGCACTACAATGGATCAGGGAATACTTGTCAGGAAGACAGCAGCGAGTCATGGTACGTGGCGAGGTGTCAGAGTGGGCACCTGTGACCAGCGGGGTCCCGCAGGGGTCAGTCCTAGGACCAGTGCTGTTTCTGGTATTTGTGAACATGACGGAAGGAATAGACTCCGAAGTGTCCCTGTTTGCAGATGATGTGAAGTTGATGAGAAGAATTCATTCGATCGAAAACCAGGCAGAACTGCAAAGGGATCTGGACAGGCTGCAGACCTGGTCCAGCAATTGGCTCCTGGAGTTCAGTCCCACCAAGTGCAAAGTCATGAAGATTGGAGAAGGGCAAAGAAGACCGCAGACGGAGTACAGTCTAAGGGGCCAGAGACTACAAGCCTCACTCAAGGAAAAAGGTTTTGGGGTGAGTATAACACCAGACACATCTCCTGAAGCGCACATCAACCAAATAACTGCTGCAGCATATGGGCGCCTAGCAAACCTCAGAACAGCATTCCGACATCTTAATAAGGTATCGTTCAGGACCCTGTATACCGTGTACGTTAGGCCCATATTGGAGTATGCGGCACCAGTTTGGAACCCACACCTAGCCAAGCACGTAAACTAGAGAAAGTGCAAAGGTTTGCAACAAGACTAGTCCCAGAGCTAAGAGGTATGTCCTACGAGGAGAGGTTAAGGGAAATCAACCTGACGACACTGGAGGACAGGAGAGATAGGGGAGACATTATAACGACATTCAAAATACTGAGAGGGATTGACAATATGGACAAAGACAGGATGTTCCAGAGACTGGACACAGCAACAAGGGAACACAGTTGGAAGTTGAAGACACAGATGAATCACAGAGATGTTAGGAAGTATTTCTTCAGCCACAGAGTAGTCAGGAAGTGGAATAGTTTGGAAAGCGATGTAGTGGAGGCAGGATCCATACATAGCTTTAAGCAGAGGTATGATAAAGTTCACGGTTCAGAGAGAGTGATCTAGTAGCGACCAGTGAAGAGGCGGGGCCAGGAGCTTTGAATCGACCCCCGCAACCTCAACTAGGTGAGTACAACTAGGACAGTACACACACACACACACACACAATAAAACAAGCAATACACACATTCGTTATTTATCGTCTGCTTGCACTAACAAAAAAGTGCTCAATCATTAAAAAACGCATGATAGCAATGTAAAAAACGCATGATAGCATTGTAAAAAAACGCATGATAGCATTGTAAAAAAAACTGTATGACAGCTTCGTTGAATAACGCATGATAGCACTGTAAACAAAACGCATGATAGCACTGTAAACAAAACTGTATGACAGCTTCGTTGAATAACGCATGATAGCACTGTAAACAAAACGCATGATAGCACTGTAAACAAAACTGTATGACAGCTTCGTTGAATAACGCATGATAGCACTGTAAACAAAACTGTATGACAGCTTCGTTGAATAACGCATGATAGCACTGTAAACAAAACGCATGATAGCAGTGTAAAAAAAAAATGCATGATGACAATGAAAAAAAATGGTTTAAAGAGACGGGTCAGTGTCCAGCTTCGAGCACCAGTGTCAATTTTCGAGAGTTTAATTGCAAAAAGTTTACATGTGTGGAGGCGGCGTTGCAGGCTGGGCCAGCAACTGCTGTTAATTGCACTTACTCTAACTTATTGCAAATAATCAACGTGCAATTGTTATAGAGGGCATAATATGCTAAATATAAACACAGTAAGCAATAGGAAGAGTATAGTAGCTTTAGTGTCGACACGTATGGTCTGATCAGTAGGCTTCTTCAGTCAAAATACGAGGTGCATTATATGCTAGAGACTACATATGTAGTGAAGAGGTATCTGATATGAGGGGATCAATCCTTGAAGTGAGTTTTAGGTCAGTCCCTCAGCCTTTAAAAGGCATGTTTTGAACTGGTCAGTCCCTCAGTCTTCATGAAAATGTAAGTTTGAGGGGTCAGTCCCTCATTCCTGTAGAAAAAAAGTTTGAGGTGGTCAGTCTCTCAGTCCCGAAGAAATATGAGTTGGTCAGTCCCTGAGTCTTGAAGATGTAAGTTTGAAGGGGTCAGTCCCTCAGTCTTAATTCAATGTTGAATTTTATAAATTTAATAGAGTATCAGAGGACAAGAGTAAACATCACAAAAAGTACAAACATTAATGATAATGGATAGAGAAGAGAGAGAGTAATAAGGACAGAGAAGAAAGTACCAAGAAGAGGAAGCAGAGGGACATAAAAGAAAATGCCAGGGGGGGAAGGGGGGGAAGAATTAGGGAAATTTTCGCTAAGAGGTGGCAGGAATTACTTCCCCTGAAGTGAGGGAAAGATTTCTCGGTCCGTTTTTTCCCCCTTTTCCCTGCAGTACCTGAAAGAGGGGTAGCAACCAGCACACAATAAGATAACCAGATCTGCTACGCAGTAATTACGTGTAAGAGAATTAGTAAACACTCGAATAATCAGGAGAAAGAAAAGAGTGGAAGAGAAAAGAGCGAGGGAGGGAAGACGTGATAGTCTCACTCCTGTTACGCAAACTCGAGACTCTGGCCATTTTTAAAGAGATTAAATAAGCGGGTTCTGAGGAGATCTCTGGGAGAGATTAAGAGACTGTGCTCAAGAACGTGACCACGGTTCCAGAACCCGGATAAAACACCCCCTTGAGTAGATGGCTTTCTTGCTGCTGCTGGCTTTGGCTTACTGGCTTTGTGGCTTACTGGCTGCCTAGATAACTGTGTGGTAGGTTGACTGACTATGTTTGGCTGTCTTTCTGACTGGCTGGCTTATTTTGTGGCTGATTTTCCGACTTTGAGACTGGCTTGCTGGCATTGGCTTTACTGCTGGCTTTGTGAATGTTGCTCTGGATATTATTTATAAATTATACTAGTCCTCCAATTACCAAGAGCAATTATCAAGAGCATTTAGTAATTATATTATCAAGAGCCTTTATTAATTACCAAGAGCCCTTAGTAATTATGAGGAGCCCTTATTATCAAGAGCACTTAAAAATCAAGAGCCCTTAGTAATTATCAGAAGCCCTTATTAATTATCAAGAGCCTTTAGTAATTATGAAGACTTCTTCGTAATTATCAAGAACCTACAACAGTTATCAAGTAACCTAACTGCAACAAATTCATATTTATCAATTATTATTATAGTTATTATTGTCAGTATTATAAATTATTAGTGAGGTATTATTTTTTCTCCTCTCGTATATTTTAATTAATATTTGTAATTATATTGTTTTACTAGTTTGTTTACAGTGTTTGTGGAGAAATTTTTCCCAGGAAGGGGGTATCGGCCCCCCTTCAGCCCTGAGGGGCCCAGCCCTCTCAGAAGGGGCAAGCATCTGGTTTACTTCCTGATCTAGTAATTACAAGCAGATGTTTAACCAGAGTGTACCACTTATAGGTCACGTGACTTCTTTGCAAGAGATCAGTGTTGCAACCAGTTTGAGTTAATGAGAGCAATTAATCTCTGTATCACAATAGGAAAGGTACAGGGAAACTTCTACCTCACTTTATTCACTTGTGGGATATAATGAACTCTCAGTGGTCGAGATATATCAAGAAATGAAGGATTTGTGTTGCAAACTGTTGCAGTTTGGCAAGGAAGGCAAATCTTCCTGTATCAGCGAATCCAGAGAAAAATAGAGAGAAAAGAGAGAGAGAGAGAGAGAGAGAGAGAGAGAGAGAGAGAGAGAGAGAGAGAGAGAGAGAGAGGGAGGTTATAATTACCAATGTACAAACAAGGCCATCATTAATTAGCAGAGTAATTAGCGAGTCAAGTGGTGGATCCTCGCTGACACCAGTCCTGCTGGACAACCTAATTGAAACCTTCGTTAATTCCTTCTTTTTTCCAACGTCTCCTTCTCCACCTCTTCTACTCCTTGTTTTCTTGCTTCCTACATCTTGTGCTTCCTTATGTTCATTTTCGTTGCTCCTTCCATCGTTCCTTATTATTGCCGTTTTATGAGTTTTTTCTATAATTGTTCTTTGCTCCTTTCCCTTCATAACTGAGTTTTTACATTTGTTTTCTTTCCTCTTTCAAATCTCTTTCGTCTCAGTTTTCATTTACATCTTCTCATTTTTCGTGCCTTGCTTCTCCATTCTTTCTCTTGTGATTTCCACTTCCATTTCTACCGTTCGTTTACTCTGATCTGTCACTTCTCCCACTTCTGTTTATTCCAAACTTCCTTATTATCCTTTTATTGTCATGTCTCTTGTTGTATTAGCTTTACTTTCTCCTTTTCCTTTCTTCTTTTTTCCTTTTTGTGTGTTATACTCTGTCTCTGTAAGAGGCACTACGGAACTTAGCAGTAGAGAAAAATTCCATACGCAGCCTCAGGAGCAGGTATGGCATAAAACCAAGGGGGAAAAATCCAAGAGCTGGAGCTCATGTGCCCATTCTTTACGAACCCAATAATGTGATTGTAGCTGAAGATTATATATATATATATATATATATATATATATATATATATATATATATATATATATATATATATATATATATATATATATATATATATATATATATCGTGCCAAATAGGTAAAATTGGTTAGTTAGCAAGAACTCATTTAAAATTAAGTCCTTTCTAAAAAATTTCTCGCATACGTTTTCATTTATGTTAATGTAAAAATTAATAATTTTGTACCAAAAGAACCTTAGAAAACTTACCTAACCTTATTATAACGAGCGCAGTTTAATTTAGCCTATCCAACTATATTTTAAATAAGATTACAATAATTTAATAATAAACACAATGAAATATTTTTGTTTTCATTAGGTTCAGAAAGATTTTTGAGAAATTATTGCGTATACAAATTTTCGCTTGCCTTATTCGGCAAGTAGAGAGTTGCTATTCGGCATGACATATATATATATATATATATATATATATATATATATATATATATATATATATATATATATATATATATATATATATATATATATATATATATAATCATTTATTTAAACTATGAATACATAGGTACAATATATCAAAGATTACGAATCTCCTCCAGCTCTTCTGAAGCTGGACGTGAGCCAAGTACGCAGCAAGCATTTCCCCTCTGGATGGCCACGCTGAGGCCTTCGAACATTAAAGTGGCCGCCCTTGCCCACCTTATATGATGAATCTTTAATGTCTTCTTTCTATTTCATTATCTTCTATAATGAAGGAGTAGCAGCATATAGCGCTCTACATTACTCTCTCTGGTAAGAGTGTGGCACCAGTCATTCCCCTTACAGAGCCGTAAGTGCTCTGGGTTATTTCTTTCTGTTGGAATACTCTTTCTGCCTCACAAGACAGAAAGTACTCCGTTCAGAGACCAATATAGTATACTCTTGAAAGAGTATACTGTATTAGTCTCTCAACAGAGTACTATTTCTGCTTCTCAACAGAACACCGTTTCCTACCTCTCAACGGAGTACTGTTTCCTATCTCTCAATTGAGTTTTGTTTCCTGCCTGTCAACGGAGTACTGTTTCCTGCCCCTCAACAGATTACTGTTCCTCCCTCTCAACAGAGTACTGTTTGTACCCCTCAACAGTACTTATAAGAGTACTACTGTATGAACTTCATTATTCACCAGCTGTTACTACCTTGACTAATCTCTGCATCTACTTAATACTCCCCTACCACGCCATTCATCACGCCACTATTTGACTCATCATCCAGCCTTATCTCATTATTCGTTCATCATCATCCTGGCTCGTTTCATTATCAGTCATTACGTTTACAGGTCATTTTCTCTTATCACCATGACCCATCATTATTACACATTTAGATGCCATTACGACTTTACATACTATTGTTACGTTACCACCACCACCACCACCACCACCACTGCCATCACCACCACCACTGCCATCACCACCACCACCACTGCCATCACCACCACCACCACTGCCATCACGACCACCACTGCCATCACCACCACCACCACTGCCATCACCACCACCACCACCACCACTACCACCTCCACCACCACCACTGCCATCACCACCACCACCACTGCCATCACCGCCACCACCACCACCACTGCCACCTCCACCACCACACTGCCATCACCATCATCACCATCACAACCACCACACCTCTCATATCGTACCATAATCATCACCCTTCTCACAATTTCACTCAAGTCGTCCCCTCTTTCTTTTTCACCTCCTCCTCTTATTATTATTATCTTCCTCTTCCCCTACTTCATATCGTCCTAGTCCTCTTTCTCCTCTTCCTTCATGCATAATTTTCCACTCTGCTATCTTTATCACTCTCATCACTCTCCTCCATAATTATTCTCCTCGTTAACTTTATGACACCTCTTTATTCCCTGTTGCTTCTCTCCCTTATTTACATTCCTTCGTTATTTTGCTGAGGTTGCTTTCTCTCTCTCTCTCTCTCTCTCTCTCTCTCTCTCTCTCTCTCTCTCTCTCTCTCTCTCTCTCTCTCTCTCTCTCTCTCTCTCTCTCTCTCTCTCTCTCGCCTTTTTAACACGTTTACTGCACCCATAAATTCCTTCTCCCCTTGTACAAATTTTTCTTCTCTCATCTTTCTCTCTCTCCTTCCTTCTTACTCTCCTCTTCCTCCTTACATTCGTAATTATTTCCTTCCCCTCTTCCTTTTTATCCACTGCCACTCCTCAATCACCTCTCTGTTCTTCTTCGTATATTCCCATTTTTATCAGGTTATCCCTTCTCTATTTCTAATATCCTCTCTCTCATTTTCATCTTCCTTCTTTTATCACCCGATCCTCCTCATCCTCTGTAAAGGAGAGAGAACAGGAAGGAAGAGAAGAAGTGATGAAGATGAAAAGAGGTGAAGGATGAAGGAGAGGAGAAAGGGAAGGAGAGAAGGAGGGATAAGATGGAGGGAAGGAGGGAAAGAAAAGAGGGTGAGAAGAAAGAGGGAAGATAAGGAGATAGAGTCTATCTCTTCATGAGATATCTTGTTTCACGCTCACACACACGCCTATATCCACAGCTACACACACATCTCCATATCTACACCCACACACACGCCTATATTCACACCTACACACATATCTCTATCTGCACCCACACATACGCCCATACACACGCCCCTCCCCCCCCCCCCACACACACACGCCTATATCCACGCCCATACACACGCCCCTCAGTAAGCCACACATTTTCTCTGTTCCCCTCCTCCCCAGAGACCAACTTTTCAGTAAAAAACACTTTTTTATACTCAAGTTTCCCATGAAGCTCTCTCTCTCTGTCTCTCTTTCTCACTCTCTCTCTCTCTCTCTCTCTCTCTCTCTCTCTCTCTCTCTCTCTCTCTCTCTCTCTCTCTCTTCCCTCGTATCTAACTGCCCAATAAACGCCATGTTTCACACCGGCTCGCCCTCCACGAACCCTTTCACCTGTTCTTCGAGAGGCGTCTGATCCCCTTCTGCAAGCTCTGGGATCCCCGTAAAGGGGATCTTAACCTTCCTTACTTTCTAACTTTCCGACGTAATTACTTAGATATACTTCCGTCTTTATTGCCACAATTATTGAAGGGGTTGAACGTTCCCTCACCTGAAACATTCACTTAATTGTGCAATAAAACAGTGTTTTTATTTTATATTCCTCCAGCTGTGATGTACATCACTGTTGTTGCTTTTGTTGTTCTTGTTGTCTACCTCTCATATAAAGTGCATACAAATATTTTATATATATATATATTTTTACTGAACCTTGAAATAAGATCTTTCGGCCTTTTACTGCTTGTGTAAGAAGGCTTCCCTCTTCTTCAAGATGTTCCTAATTCGAGGCTTCCCTCTTCAAGATACTCCCACTTTGAGGATTTTCTCTTTCGTGATGCTTCCACTTTGAGGCTTCCCCCATCTTCATGAGGCTTCCATATAGAGGCTTTCTTCTCCAACATGCTCCCGTCTTGAGGTTTCCTTATATTTCGAATCGTTCTTCCCGGTGTTGCGGAAGAAACCTCTGGTGCTTCACGCCCGGATGTTCTCACAATACAACACACGGTGTCTCCGGCTTCCCGGCTCTCTGAGCCTAAGTTTCCCAAGGAATTAAATCTCTCTTTTCCCTTTCCGACTCTGCAAACACCCACCCCAGTCCACCTCACCCTCACCCCAGACAACCCCACCCTCACCCCAGACAACCCCACCCTCACCCCAGACCACCCCACCCTCACACCAGACCACCCCGCCCTCACCCCAGACCACCCCACCCTCACACCAGACCACCCCGCCCTCACCCCAGTCCACCCCTTCCTAACCCCAGTCCACCCCACCCTCACCCCAGACCACCCCACCCTCACACCAGACCACCCCTCCCTCACCCCAGTCCAGCCCTTCCTAACCCCAGTTCACCCCACCCTCACCCCAGCTGGTTACCCAAACTCCCCCCACCTTCGCTCCGGCTCTCTTACAACCCCACTTCTTCCCCAGCTGCATATCACACCTAACTCCCCACCCTCTTCCTATCTTCATACCCCAATATCCCATCTAATTCCCCACCCTTTTCCCAGCTCCCTAATGACACTCCCTCTTCCCAGCTGCATAATCCAGTATCTCAATTTCTCCCCAACTTTCTCCCCAGCAGGAATAAAAACTGCTACCTTCCTCTCAGGCGAAATGTCTTCCGTCATATATTACCTTCTTCCAGTTTCCAGGTTCATGTTCTTCAATAACACCTCTTGTTCTTCGTTTTGATTCCATTAAATGGTCTTCTCTACTCATACATCGGCAACTCACTCCCACACCCCGGCAACTCACTCCTTCACCCCACCAACTCACTTCCCACTAGTGACAGTCCTCAAGAACTCCACTTTCTGAAATTATTCCATAAAAAACTTTTCAACGCTTGCTATCGTTTCTAATGGCCTTACAAAAGCTGAAATAAAAAATTGCACTCGCCCCCTTTGCTTGTAAATGGCTCGTTTGAGGCCCTTTTTTATTTTTACCCCTGATAGTCTTGCCCACACCGTTAATGGCTGGACAAATAAACTCTTGCGCACACGTCCGCACCTCCTGCTGTATTGAAAGGCTTTTGCAAGATAGTTCTCCCCTCTCATGGTGGTTCATAATACGTTTTCCGTAAACTTTGGTGTTTGTTGCTCTCTCTCTCTCTCTCTCTCTCTCTCTCTCTCTCTCTCTCTCTCTCTCTCTCTCTCTCTCTCTCTCTCTCACTTTCTCTCTCACTTTCTCTCTCTCTCGACGCTGGCCGCCTCCCACCAATATAGAATGATCTAAAAAAGGGAATACATTCGACATCATTCTTCCATCAGTTGTCTTGTCTTCTATGAGCACAAACATCGCAGTTCGCTTGATCATCCGAACTGCAACATTCTCGCCCCTTCTTCAGAGTGCAGTCACTGTTCTGACCACCTCCAGGACTCAAATCCGGCTACCCGGTTTATCCTGAATACTTTTTATCATAAAAGCTGCCTTGCTTGCACTCCAATAGTACGTCAGTTCCCTAAAACCACTTGTCTCTAATAACCCCTACCTAACACACCCACCCTTACTTATCAGATGGAGATTCTACCACCTGATAAGTAAGACACATGTTGGGTGTCTTTATTCTAAAACGTTTCGCCTACTCAGTAGGCTTCTTCACTCGAGTACAGAAGAGATAGCAGAAGCAGTAGAGATATGGAGACGAAGTAATCAGTCCATCACCCTTGAAGACGTAGTTGTGAGGTGGTCAGTCCCTCAGCCTGGAGAAGTGTTTTAACCTGTCGGTATTGTACACCATTTTCATATTCACTCTGCCACCTAAATTCTCAATCACAACCTCCCTCCAACTCTTCCAAGGGCAACCTCATACCCTTTCTCCCAACAGCCATTGATAAACCTTCAGATTCTCTTAGTACCCAAAACACCTCAACAATCCCTCATCTCTCTGAATAATACTTTTGGTAACTCCACACTGTCTAACTTCCAATCTCCTAATTCTCTACAAAATATTCACAATACACATTGCCCTCAAACACTACATCACTTTCTCCAGCCTCTTCCTTGACAAAATTACTAGTGTATATTGGATTCTATAAAATAACAGATACGACATGTCTGGCAGAACTGTCTGATGGAATATACCCAACGGAGCACCAGGACTGGAGACTTGAAGACATCTGAAGTAATTAACCAAGTCACTAGACGCGTGAAAGAACAGTCATACATAAATAACAAAACTAATATCATGGCAACCACTGGTATAAGTGCACGGGCCCTGGGGAAGGAAAAACACAGATTTCGGGCAAATGGCATCAGAATGAATAAATTTATAAGTAAAACACTCTTAAGTGATTGATAAACAATCTTGGATATCCACGTAAGTTGATAATTATCAGGAGAAAATAATCGACACATGTAAGCGAAAAAGGCGATATTTTTTTCTAAGCTGTTAATAATTTGAGATTAAATGTTTGTTGATAAATTTCATTAATTTTTACATAAGCAGGAATTTATGTTTGCTGTGTTATTTGAATTAATTTTTATCCTTAAATTCATTCACACTCATTTTTCCATGGGAGGTTGGGAATAGCGGCTACATTTTCTTATTGCCTTCGTTTTCAGAATGTAACCACCATGAAAGACACATGGCGATAATTCTGTAGAAAGAACGAGAGGATTATATTTATCCTCTAGCAATGGTTACAGACGGTGGGCATTTATAATGATCTTTTACTGTATATAAAATGACTTATAAAACTATTTCTACTAGGTACTTTCTTTTATTTCGGGCGATATTTGCTCTAACATAATACAAGGTGTTTCCAAAAGATGGACCCAATTTCAAAGCAGTTTTCTTTGAAATTTGCTCCATATCTTTGAAACACCCATATTTGGAGAGTTTTGTACTCTCCCAGAAACAGTTTAGTGCAGTACACTTAAGACAGTTTACTGGTAACCTAGAATACGGAAATGTGGCACTTTGTTTTATGTATGAAGTGAAAACCCAGCAATTATACAGCATCGGATACATAGCCCAGGGTATGTAGCCAGGACAAGCCAGCAGTGTGCTAGATCACGGATACCTAGCACCAGTACCCCAGCCCTTGGTTACTGAACCAAAAAACAACCACCTCACTGAAGGGTTTTCTGCATGCACACCTAAATGTCACCCATCTCTGTAAAAACGTTTTATCATGCAAAAATAAATAAATACATGGGAGTACATGTGAGTACATGGGTGTAGCAGGGAGTACATGGTTAAAAAAAACGTAGCTAGTAGAGGACTTAGAAATCCACACCAAGGCTATCCGCTGTGAGGAACTATATACTTCTGCCTAGATATTAAAGGCTGTGGTGTATTATCTAGGTGTAAGAGTCAATGAGAGAAAAGCAGAAGGCTCTCTCTTCTTGTGTTTGTGAAGACTTTTTATTCCTCTAATATAAACATCCCCATACACAGACAACCCCCACATAGACAGTAAAGTTTACGAAGACGTGTGGGTCCGACTTCGACCGCTGACAAAGTCACGAAGTGTGACTTCCCATATTTTGTGTTAAATGGAGACTGGCTTCTAAGATAGGCTTCAAATATTCAAAACTCATGTTTCCTACTTAGAAGGTTGGTATATTTAATGGAGTGTGTTGATGTCATTTTCGCCAATTTTTAGTCAATAGTTCAAGTCGGAGCGAAACGTCGTCGTAAACTTTTCTCTCCCCTACGTGCGGGTTCATTGTGTAAACAACCCCATAACTGTTAATTAACAGATTAGCAGATAGAATTTTCAATTACTTTTCTCACCAATTAAATATCTGCAGAGATTTCATAACACTTTTCCCCATTTTTTTTTTCACTTGGGACGTTTAATTTGTAGTCGCTCACAGCAAACGGGGTTTTACGACATGAAATTTTCGTCTGTTGCATGAAGTTCAACAGGCATCAACGGGGCCCAGTTTTTGTGTGTGTCAGATGTAATGTTGCTGTGGCGGCATTTATGTCAGAGTCCAATAATAATTAAAAGTTGGTTATATATGAATGTTGGGGAGGAGGGGGGACAACAGCCTATCATGGGTGGATGTGTGAAGGGAAGGTAGGGAGGAGGAGGAGGAGAGGGAAGGAATGGGAGAAAAGGAAAGAGGAGAGGGGATGAGAGGGTTGAGGACTGTGAAGAGAAGAATGGGCTTGAGAATGAGGAGAGAGTAAGGGAGAAGATGTGATGATCTCCACAAACTGTCTCTTCACCTCTTCCACCGCCTTCATTCATTATTTTCTTTATTGTACTGATGAATGGATTTGACTAACCTGCTTTCTCATACATCCCAATTCACTATTCATCAGTCACCCCATTCTACCTAGTTTTAAACATCCTGTCAAATCCTCTTTACCCCTGCTCTTTCTTTCCAGCTTCCCACCCTCTCTGTTTCCCACTTCCCTCCCACTCTCCCTGCCACATCCTTCATCCTTCCTTCCCTCGTACCACAACTGGTAAATTTTATTCATCATAGTGAATGTAGTTCAATATCAGAAAATTGGAATGTTCGTGTAAAATGAGAACACAACTGGAAAAGGAACTTATCTAGAATTGCTCTGGTGCTACGGGAGTTGTCTTCAGTGTGTGTGTGTGTGTGTGTGTGTGTGTGTGTGTGTGTGTGTGTGTGTGTGTGTGTGTGTGTACTCACCTATTTGTACTCACCTATTTGTGGTTGCAGGGGTCGAGTCATAGCTCTTGGCCCCGCCTCTTCGCTGATTGCTACTAGGTCTTCTCTCTCCCTGCCCCATGAGCTTTATCATACCTCGCCTTAAAACTATGTATGGTTCCCGCCTCCACTACGTCACTTTCTAGGCCATTCCACGGCCTGACTACTCTATGACTGAAGAAATACTTCCTAACATCCCTTTGATTCATCTGAGTCTTCAACTTCCAATTGTGACCGCTTGTGTCTGTGTCCCTTCTCTGGAACATCCCGTCTTTGTCCACCTTGTCTATTCCGCGCAGTATTTTATATGTCGTTATCATGTCTCCCCTGACCCCCTGTCCTCCAGTGTCGTCAGGACGGTTTCCCTCAACCTTTCTTCGTGTGTGTGTGTGTGTGTGTGTGTGTGTGTGTGTGTGTGTGTGTGTGTGTGTGTGTGTGTGTGTGTGTATGTGTGTATGTTTGTAAATTTACAAAGATAATATCTTTTAATTTAAGACTGTTATCCACCTCTACATTCTATCCACCTGTAAATTTTCTTACAAAATGTGTGTGTGGAATCGTCTCCACAATTTTCTCACTCAGCTCTTCAGTGTGTGTGCGTGTTAGTGTGTGTGTATGTGTGTGTGTTGTTAGGACTGTTTGAGGGAGTCTATCTACTCCTTCCACACGCCTCCCATCACACCCACCCATTACCACCATACACCCACCGATCACCACCATACACTCACCCATCACCACCAGGCCCTGATGAACTGTTTGCAAGGGTGTTAAAGGAATGTAAAGAGGAACTTAGCATACCTTTGGCTAATCTTTTTAACATATCACTACAAACTGGCATAGTGCATGATAAGTGGAAAATGGCAAATGTAATACCTATTTGAAAGGCATGTGACAGGTCCTTGGCTTCGAACTATAGACCAATAAGCCTTACCTCCATTGTGGGAAAATTTATGGAATCAATAATTGCCGAAGCAATTCGTAGCCATCTTGACAGGCACAGATTGATTAATGAATCTCAACACGGTTTTACAAAGGGGCGTTCCTGTCTCACGAATTTACTAACATTTTTCACTAAGGTGTCTGAGGAGGTAGATCATGGTATTGAATATGATATTGTGTATATGGACTTCAGTAAGGCTTTCGATAGAGTTCCACATCAGAGGCTATTGAGGAAACTTAAGGCACACGGAATAGGAGGAGAAATTTTTTCCTCGGTAGAGGCATGGCTGACAAATAGGCAGCAGAGAGTTTGCATAAATGGGGAGAAATCCGAATTGGGGCACGTCACAAGCGGTGTTCCTCAGGGGTCAGTGTTGGGCCCGTTGTTGTTCACAGTTTACATAAACGATATAGATGAGGGAATAAATAGCGACATAAGCAAATTCGTTGATGACACCAAAATAAGCCGTCCAATTCATTCTAATGAGGACACTAGAGCACTCCAGGATGATTTGAATAGACTGATGCAATGGTCCGAGAAGTGGCAGATGCAGTTTAATATAGACAAATGCAAAGTTGTAAATGTTGGACAGTTAAATAACCATGCCACATATAAACTACATAATGAAGATCGTAATACTACTGATTGCGAAAAGGATTTAGGAGTTCTGGTTAGCAGTAATCTGAAACCAAGAGAACAGTGCATTAGTGTTCGCAATAAAGCTAACAGAATTCTTGGCTTCATATCTAGAAGTATAAATAATAGAACTCCTCAGGTTGTTCTTCAACTCTATATATCCTTGGTTAGGCCTCATTTAGACTATGCTGCTCAGTTCTGGTCACCGTATTACAGAATGGATATAAATGCTCTGGAAAAAGTACAGGGGAGGATGACAAAGATGATCCCATGTATCAGAAATCTTCCCTATGAGGATAGACTGAGGGCCCTGAATCTGCACCTTCTCGAAAGGCGTAGAATTAGGGGAGATATGATCGAGTGTATAGGTAGGTGGAAAACAGGAATAAATAAAGGGGATGTAAATAGCGTGCTGAAAATTTCCAGCCTAGACAGGACTCGCAGCAATGGTTTCAAGTTGGAAAAATTCAGATTCATGATGGATATAGGAAAGCACTGGTTTGATAATAGAGTTGTGGATGAGTGGAACAAACTCCCGAGTACAGTTATTGAGGCTAAAACGTTGTGTTGTTTTAAAAATAGGTTAGATAAATACACGAGTGTGTGTGGGTGGGTGTAAGTTGGACCTGACTAGCTTGTGTTGCTGGATCTGGTGCCGTGCCCATTCCTTGAGTGGAGGTGACCAGACTGAGTGGGTCATTGGGCTAATCCGGTGGAGGGGGACATGGACCTGCTCCGCATGGGTCAGTAGGCATGTTGCAGTGTTCTTTCTTTTTAATGTTCTTATGTACACTCGCCCATCAGAACCATACACTCACCCATCACCATACACTCACCCATCACCACTATACACCCACCCATCACAATACACTCACCCATCAGAACCATACACTCACCCATCACCATACACTCACCCATCACCATACACTCACCCATCACCACCATACACCCACCCATCACAATACACTCACCCATCAGAACCATACACTCACCCATCACCATACACTCACCCATCAGAACCATACACTCACCCATCACCATACACTCACCCATCACCATACACTCACCCATCAGAACCATACACTCACCCATCACCACCATACACTCACCCATCACCATACACTCACCAATCAGAACCATACACTCACCCATCACCATTCACTCACCCATCACCACCATACACTCACCCATTACCATCATACACTCACCCATCACCATACATCCACCCATCACCAATATACACTCATCTATCACCACCATGTGCCCACCCATCACCACCATACACTCACTCATCACAACCATACACTCACCTATCACCACCATACATTCACCTATCACCATACACTGACCCATCTCCACCATACACTCACCCATCACTACCATACACTCATCCATCACCACCATTTTCCCACCCATCACCATACACCCACCCATCACCACCATACACTCACCCATTACCACCATACACCCACCCATCACCACCATACACCCACCCCCACTACTATACACTCACCCATCACCACCATATACTCACCCATCACCATACACCCACCCATCACCACCATACACTCACCCATCACCATCATACACTCACTCATCACCTTCATACACTCACCCATCACCACAATACACCCACCCATCACCACCATACATCCACCCATTACCACTATACACTCACCCATCGCCACCATACACTTACTCATCACCACCATACACTCACCCATCACCGCAATACGCCCACCCATCACCACCATACACCCGCCCATCACCACCATACACCCACCCATCACCACCATACGCTTACCCATCACCACCATATACTCACCCATCGCCACCATACACTCACCCATCACCACCATACACTCACCCATCACCACCATGCACTCACCCATCACCACCATGCACTCACCCATCACCACCATGCACTCACCCATCACAACCATACACTCACCCATCGCCACTATACACTCACCCATCACCACCATACACTCACCCATCACCACCATGCACTCACCCATCACCACCATACACTCACCCATCACCACTATACACTCACCCATCACCACCATGCACTCACCCATCACCACCATACATTCACCCATCACCACCATGCACTCACCCATCACCACCATGCACTCACCCATCACCACTATACACTCGCCCATCACCACCATGCACTCACCCATCACCACCATGCACTCACCCATCACCACCATGCACTCACCCATCACCACCATGCACTCACCCATCACCTATTCTCTCATCTACATATAATATTGCTCCAGCTGGTCAACATTTGACTGTGATCCATCACAAAATTTCCATAATGAGTCATTACAGAGAGAGAGAGAGAGAGAGAGAGAGAGAGAGAGAGAGAGAGAGAGAGAGAGAGAGAGAGAGAGATTTCTGTATCTGGCATTACCATTATCAGAGTATGTAAAGAGCTTTATAATAGTGTTATGACGTCAGATGTGGAGTGTTAATCCACCTCTCTCTCTCTCTCTCTCTCTCTCTCTCTCTCTCTCTCTCTCTCTCTCTCTCTCTCTCTCTCTCTCTCTCCCTTAACAAGCGTGATTCACTTTTTCACTTGACCAGCCAACAGTTAGAGGCCTCCAGCCTATCTAGTTTACTAACTGGTTAGTTTGTTATCTAGTTTGTTAGGTTTAAAGCTTATCAAGTTTGTTAAATTGCTGGGTCTCAAGTCTACTTGGTTAGTTTATTCGTTAAGTTTAAACTCCGAGTCACTTCTGAGTAAATTATTAACAAATATACTCTGAAATGTATATCTCTCAGTGCATATTCACCAAGAGATGTGTATATATAAACTTAGAAATACACACTGCTGTGTGTTCGGTGTATAGAACCTGGGAGGTTACACTTCTCTGTGTATCTACACACTGATGTCCATCTCTCGGTGTATGTACTCAGAGATATACGCGTCTCAGTGCATATATCCTGAGAGAGATACACCTCTCAGTGTACGTATTCTGAGAGATACACACACTTATCAGTGTATATACTCAAAGAGTTATACAACTCTCAGTGAATATACCCTGATAAGTACACGCTACTTGAAGTATATGCTCTGTGCCCCCGGGTATGTTTACACAGCTGGGGCAGTGATGCCAGAACCTGGAGCTCAGCTTGACGTAATAAGACCCCCTTGATTATTTTGGCAACACCGCCAGCTTAGTTCAACGCAGAAGCAACGAAAACAAACACAGATTTGCTCGTTTATAAATATTTCATTGTTAACTATGCGTAGCGAACATGTACGCAGAATTTGCATACAAGTGAGCATAAGTGCGTATGTATATTTGCTAATAGGTATGTACGTGTGAGTACACGCTCGTATATATGCGTATATGACATCGTTGATGCTTTCACTACGGTAAACTTTCTCTTCTTGTTATCGTTAGATAATTAATTACCAACAATATTTATAGCTCACATTCTAAAATTTACAGCAAATATTAATTTTTTTTTGAATCAAGGAATTTGATTTTTTTTTTCATATATAAAACGACAAAAAAAAGTATATTTATATTACTAAATTGCAACTTTCTTCTCAACTTTTTATGGAATTTCCTGGAATAAACACATGTCCGTACAATTATTTTTTATTGTTAAAACACTTTTCCGAAACATAGAAATGTTCATGTTTTTCAGAGCTATTTCTATTTTCCATTGTGGAAACAGAAATATAGGAAACTGTAAAAGTGGACTGAGCATAACTTGAATGTCTAATGTGTTTCCTCTTATTAAGAAGTGTGGCACACTCTGGGCCTTGTGTGTGTGTGTGTGTGTGTGTGTGTGTGTGTGTGTGTGTGTGTGTATATATATATATATATATATATATATATGTGTATATATATATATATGTGTATATATATATGTGTATATATATATATATATATATATATATATATATATATATAAACATATATGTGTATATATATATATATATATATAAATATATATATATATATATATATATATATATATATATATATATATATATATGTCGTGCTGAATATGTAAAACTGGTCAATTAGCAAGAACTCATTTAAAATTAAGTCCTTTCTAAAATTTTCTCTTATAGGTTTAAAGATATATTTTTTTCATTAATGTTAATGTAAAAATTTATAATTTTGCATCAAAAGAATCTTAGAAAAGTTTACCTAACCTTATTATAACAAGAACAATTTATTTTAGCCTAACCCAACTAAATATATTTTAGATTTCTATACAATAATTTAATACTAAACAAACACAGTGAAATATATTTTTTTTTCGTTAGGTTCAGAATGATTTTGGCGAAATTATTGCATACACAAATTTTCGCTTGTCCTATATTGCAAGATGAGCGTTGCTATTTAAGCCAAGATCGCAAGTTCTGCCTATTCGACACGACATATATAATCCCCTCGACCTTCTCCCACTAAGGTAGTGAGACCCGAAAAAGAAAACACATTAACAATAATTCATCCACTCGCTGTCTTGTCAGAAGTGTGCTAACTTCGAAATTCATATGTATCCTCGACTGCAACATCGCTACTCCTCCTTCAGAGTGCAGCTGTACACCATTTATCACCTCCAGGACTCAAGTCCAGCTAACCGGTGTCCACATGAATCCCCTCGCAAATGTCACCTTGCTCTTCCTCTTCGTAAACCAACACCGTCTTCCCATGTTTATGCTCACACATTGGTTTCAAATATATTTCCAATGCTTCCATCCTCCTCCTCACTGCAACGTTTAAAGCCCATGCCTCGCACCCACATGATAAGTTGGTACAACTGTACTCTGTTCATTCCTATTTTTGCTTCCATATATAAACTTCTGTCCACAAGTGTCTTTCTCCACTCTTCATGGTTTTTTCTTTAATGGTCCACCTCGTATTTCATCGACCAATCTCTCCTCATAATATATCCCATTTTTCTTTTTAATACTAAAATATTTTGTTACTCTCTCTTCAGATCCCCCCCCGAAAACGATGTCATTGGCAAAAAGAAACACTACTCTCAGAGCGATAACTGTGCAAAAGAGTCACTCTCTCAGAGTGCCAACTGTGCCAACAATACTCTAGCAGAGCACTTGCTGGGATACATGTCTCAAGACTACTCTGATCGAGCTCCGAGCATGACCAGCATTGCCAGTGCCTCTCCGATAAAACCACAGCTGGAGCAACTGTGCTAAGACAACACTGACAGAACCACAGCTGGATCAACTGTGCCAAGGCTACACTGACAGAGCCACAGCTAGATCAGCTGTGCCAAGACAGCACTGAGAGAACCACAGCTGGATCAACTGTGCCAAGACAACACTGACAGACCCACAGCTGGATCAACTATGCCAAGACAACACTGACAGAGCCACAGCTGGATCAACTGTGCCAAGACAACACTGACAGAGCCACAGCTGGAGCACCTACCACTCTGAGGATAATAACTTAATGTTATCATTACTTACCGACATCACAGACCTTGATCAAATTATTGCTCACTAAATAACTTTTCTTCCAGGTGTTATGGGAGATGTTTGGTAGGAAATGGGAGGGAGGAGAGAGAGATAAAAGAAGGCCACGAGATAAACGTTGAGATAGGGTAAGACCAGAGAGAGAGAGAGAGGGGGAGAGAGAGAGAGAGAGAGAGAGAGAGAGAGAGAGAGAGAGAGAGAGAGAGAGAGAGAGAGAGAACTAGAGTAATATCACACAGAGAGAGGTTGGAGGTCACAGTGGTAAGCAATATTTTCTCAGAGGGTCACCAAGGAAGACAAGCGAAGGCTAAAATCAGAAGGTATATTTGAGTAGTCCTAAAGGCCTGTGTGAAGCAGGATAAGAGGGATACAGGAGGACGAGACCGAGGGAAGAGAGGAAACGGAAGAACACAAGGGAAGGCGAGGACAGGATGAACACCGGAGACAAGTCATTTGTGAGAGGGTAGCGGACCTGGCCAGCTCCTGAGAGGGTGGTGGCCATGGCCATCTGCTGAGAGGGTGGTGGCCCTGGCCAGCTTCTGTGGTGGTGGTGGTCCCGGCCAGCCATTGAGAGAGTGGTTGTCCTGGCCAGCTACTGAGAGGGGAGTGGCCCTGGCCAGCCACTGAGAGGAAAATGGCCCTGGCCAGCCACTGAGAGGGAAATGGCCCTGGCCAGCCACTTAGGTGAGGTCTTGGAGCTGTCCCTGGAGGCAGTGGGTAATGGCTCTTCCAAGGTCCCCTATGGCCTACCTAGCGGGGGGAGAGAGAGAGAGAGAGAGAGAGAGAGAGAGAGAGAGAGAGAGAGAGAGAGAGAGAGTAGCTAGCCTCACACGTAATATCAGTAAGACATGATGTTATTAACCACGGGAAGGGGACCTGGGAAGTGGTCTACGCACGTCTTGGTAAGGCCAAACAAAGACGTCTTGTCGGTGCTCGTCACAGCCTCTGGGACCCGGGGGTCCACAGACCCCTTTCAACCCCCGCTCCCCCTTTCTACTCCTTTCTTCCTAATACCCTTTCCCCTATTTTTCTCCTTCATATTCAGATCCCTTATACTTTCCTCTAATAAATCTATGATAATAATAATAATAATAATAATAATAATAATAATAATAATAGTAATAATAATAATAATAAATCATAATAATAGCGATAATAATATGTAGAAGAAAAAGAAGAAAAAAGAAATAGAAGAAGAAGAAGAAGAAGAAGAAGAAGATATAGAAAGGTAATGCTCTAAACAGTGCTAAACGTTGTTCTTATAAAACTACACACAGAGCGAAACGTCGGCCCTCGAGAATTCCTCCTCCATCAGCCTTAATTCCTTCACTCATCTTCTCGTGGCGTGTCACTTTCCTACATCTTCACTCCCCACCCTTCACACGTCTCACCTGAAAGTGAAGAGAGAAACAACAATAATTAGAACAAGATTAACTATGGTGAGGAATAAGAAATGTTAAAAAATATTTATGACTTGGTATAAAATGTCTCGACGTGACAACCACAATCACGACTACCACTATCACCACGATCACAATCAAGACTACCACTATCGCCACGATTACAATCACGACTACCACTATCGCCACGATTACAATCACGACTACCACTATCGCCACGATCACAATTACAGCTACCACTATCACCACGATCACAATCACGACTACCACTATCGTCACGATCACAATCACGACTACCACTATCGCCACGATCACAATTACAACTACCACTATCGCCACGATCATAATCACGACTACCACTATCGCCACGATCACAATTACAACTACCACTATCGCCACGATCACAATTACAACTACCACTATCGCCACGATCATAATCACGACTACCACTATCGCCACGATCACAATCACGACTACCACTATAGCCACGATCACAATTACAACTACCACTATCGCCACGATCACAATCACGACTACCACTATCGCCACGATCACAATTACAACTACCACTATCGCCACGATCATAATCACGACTACCACTATCGCCACGATCACAATCACGACTACCACTATCGCCACGATCACAATCACGACTACCACTATCTCCACGATCACAATCACGACTACTGTTATCGCCACAACCACAGTCACGACTACCACTATCGCCACAACCACAGTCACGACTACCACTACCGCCACAACCACAGTCACGACTACCACTATCGCCACAACCACAGCCACGGCTACCACTATCACCACAATCACAACCACAATCACGACTACCACTTTCGCCACGATTACAATTACGACTACCACTATTGCCACAACCACAGTGACGACTACCACTATTGCCACAACCACAATCACGACTACCACTATCGCCACAATCACAACTACCACTATTGCCATAACCACAGTCACAACTACCACTATCACCACAACCACAATCACGACACCTGCTATCGCCAAAACCACAATCGCAACTACCACTATCGCCACAACCACAGTCACAACTACCACTATCGCCACAATCACAACTACGACTGTAGCTACAACCACAGTCGCAACTACCACTATCGCCACAACCACAGTCACAACTACCACTATCGCCACAACCAAAGTCACGACTACCACTATCGCCACAACCACAATCACAACTACCACTACCGCCAAAACCACAATCACAACTACCACTATCGCCAAAACCACAGTCAACTACTACTATCGCCACAACCACAATCACAACTACCTCTATCGCCACAACCCCAATCACAATTACCACTGTCGTCACAACTGCAATCAAAACAACTATCACCATTATCGCTATCATGACCACCACTATCGCCACGACCACAGTTCCAACTACTTGTCGCCACGTCCACTAACACAACTATCACTAAGAACGCAGTCACAACTATCACTAATACCGCACTCACAACAACCACTATCACCACAACCACAACAAAAACCACTAACCCACACCCACACTCACAACTATCATCAAGATCACAATTACAATAACCACCTCAAAAAATAACTCTCCACCATCATCAAAACCCAATACCACAAATCACCACCACCACTATCACAACTCACCTTAGTTACTACCACAACCACTACCATTACCCTCTTCTCACACGAAATCTATCACACTACCACCATCACACTCAAACCACTAGCACTACCACAACCACAACCATCTTAATCATTGCCACCACTTACCCAAGCAGCACTCGCCCTCAACATAGGATCAAAGCACAAGCCTATGCTAAATAGATCTTCATATACATAATTGAAATCTACATGCAAGAAGGAGGCAAGTCCTCCCCTCCCCGAGGCTATCCACACAAAATGTTCTCTTTTATCCCAGTATCCTGATATTGGACCGTCGCTCCCTCACACCTGCAGTGTCCTTACCTGCTGCTGGGGGGAAGGAGGGGGGCTTTGTATGAAGGATATTCATAGGGGTTTCTTGATGCTAGGGGCTGTGGATTCAGGAGCCTCAGAGCTCAAGGAGGCTCCAGCTGGTCCTCCTAAATGCTGGAAAATTTGCTGAAATATCGTGGGCTAAATTTCTTCTTCCCTTGTCGGGATTTGGGTCATTATCGGGAGACTTTCCGTTGATCGAGAATTCTAGCGGGGATCAGGGATTTCTATTCGCGAATATTTTTTTTGAGTATTTAAGAGATTTTTCTTTTTTATAGGAGGGAGGAGAGAAGAGTTATGGAACATTAAATGTTTTACTTCTTTACTGTGGACTTATTAATACGGAATCTCCCTGGAAGGTCGTTTGATTATAAAAATTTCGAGTTATCGTCCTCCTTCTATTAAACCTGATAGGTGCTGTATTAAAGTTGCGAAATGGGTAAATGATGAGGAAATTGTGAAATTCGGATGCTTTGCGAGTGATCTGTTGAGTGAGAGTCTCTGGGAATCCTGAGAATGTCGAGACTATTTGTCGATGCTGACGGCGCCTCGCGAGTGCCTTAAGGTTTGCAAATAAAAGGAGGTTTTGCGAATACCATTGGAATTCGAATCTCACACGTCGGAAACCTGCCGGCGGCAACGCCCTACGGCACATGGGGCCGGTAACATGCGGGCGTAGTGAGAGGAGGAGGAGAAGGAAGAGGAGGAGGAGCAGGAGGAAGACGGGAATAGTAAGAGACGGAAGAGAAGATGGCAATAGAAGACGGAGAAGAGAGAGAGAGAGATGCATTGAAGGAATGTTGGTGAGAGATGTGAAAGAGACACGTACAGTTCAGGACATTTATTAAAGGAAACGTTTCACCAAGAGCAGCTTCTTCAGTCCTAATGCAGAGATAACTAAGAAAACGAATTCAAATAGTGGCAGGAGTCAGGTGGCAAGCCGCGAGGGTGGTAGTAGCCTTGTCGCTGCTGTCACCATACCTGAGGAGAAATTTCCTCGCAGCTAGAAGGACGATAATTAAGACACCGTCTTCCTGCTGCTTAGTAGACGATGCCTGAGGACATACCTGAGCCAGGGACCACTAACCTTATTCATTCAGTTGGGGCCACATTAAAGTTTAAAGCTGGTTGAGGAACCTGACTTCAAAAACATCGAATTAAATGAAAATTAAGATATTTAACGCCGACATTTTAACCAAAGTAAAAATTACAGGGTTAATATAATCAGTGAATAAATAAACTTAGACATAAAAAAACATAAGTTCAAAGATAAATGTGATCTTGTTTATGAAACAGAACAATGCAAATAGGCTTCACTGTGTCTGTGTCTATGTCTGCAGGAGTCTATGCCTATATGTTTCTGTGCCTGACTGTGGGTAACTGCCTAGTTGAGGTAGTGTTACACTACGTCTTCTTGGTCTCCCGCTGATTGACTGGAAGAACAAGTATCGTTCATCTAACAATGTTACGAAGTGTTCAGTTACTTCAGAACTGATCTCTATTCCATTTGTCTTATTTTTCTTTTTTATTTTCTTCTTCTTCTTCTTCTTCTTATTATTATTATTATTATTATTATTATTATTATTGGTAGTAGCAGCAGTGATATTGTCATTTCCATTATTTTTATTATTGCTATTATTTTTTATGTGTATATTTTGACAGTTACAGTTTTGTGTGTATATTCTGACAGTTACAGTTTTATGTGTATATTCTGACAGTTACAGTTTTATGTGTATATTTTGACAGTTACAGTTTTATGTGTATATTCTAACAGTTACATCAGTGTCGATGTGTGTATGCACTTACAAGGGTGTATGTCGCAGTGCTTATACGTTAAGAGCTTACTTACAGCCCTTTATTATGATTAAAACATCTCTATGACTTACATAGGTGATAGGCAGCCTTTTATGATTGTGCAGTAGACAGGTTTTTAATCTAGTAAGCAGAATAATCTATAGCGAGCAAGACTGACCTTTTAAACCAGGGAACGGGCGGGGTTTGAACTCAAGGCAAGTGAGTCCTAAAACTTCAAGTCAGTGCGTAAGCCACTGGGACAGCTGGCTACAATAAGATTCATCCAACCATAGGGAGGTAAGCATGGGCCACCACTGTGACCACGAATGAAAGATTTCATAGATGATTCTCTTGAGTCATGAATGACCGGGGTTACTAAGATGAGCTCAGTACATTGGTCATAGGCAGTGAATGACCTCGTAAAAGACGTGAATTGAAGAATAATGATTCATTAAGAAAACTGCACTGATCCCAGGCAATGAATGACCTCGAATAACAGACGAGAGTAAGTGGTAACTGCAGTGATCCAAGGCAATGACTGACGATCTTACAAGACGTGAATAACAGCGTGTCAAGATAACTACATTCATCCCTGGTAATGAATGGGGAAATTACAAGACGTGAATACATAATTTTTGTGGAGGGATATCACAAACACACACACACACACACACACACACACACACACACACACACACACACACACACACACACACACACACACACACACATACACACACACATACATACACACACACACACACACACACACACACACACACACACACACACACTTCTCCTGTATCAAAGTTGAGCTGTGAGTGGCGTCTAATGACCTTGAAGACCTTCACTCCTCAATAACACTGTGTTCATGTTGCTGTGCATGCTTTACCTGTTAATAACACGCAATAAATGGTTTACGACTTTTAATTTAGAAAGACGTATCGCCCGCCAGGGACGTTTATCAACTGAAATGATTGATAAAGTCCCACTTGGGCAATACATCTCAATATAATGCCGTGAATTACATACTGTGTCTCGTTAACTTTCCTGTCGGTACATAATGCTGCTTATATATATATATATATATATATATATATATATATATATATATATATATATATATATATATATATATATATATATATATATATATATATATATATATATATATATATATATATATATATATATATATTATATATATATATATATATATATATAAATATTATATATATATATATATATATATATATATATATATATATATATATATATATATATATATATATGTGTGTGTGTGTGTGTGTGTGTACTCACCTAGTTGTGGCTGAAGGGGTCGAGAATCAGCTCCTGGCCCCGCCTCTTCACTGATTGCTACTGGGTCCTCTCTCTCACTGCTCCACGAGCTTTATCATACCTCATCTTAAAGCTATGTATGATTCCTGCCTCCACTACCTCACTTGCTAGGCTATTCTACTTTCTGACTATTCTGTGACTGAAGAAATTCTTCCTAACATCCCTTTGACTCCTCTGGGTCTTCAACTTCCAATTGTAACCCCTTGTTTCTGTGTTTGTGTTCTGTGTGTGTGTGTGTGTGTGTGTGTGTGTGTGTGTGTGTGTGTGTGTGTGTGTGTGTGTGTGTGTACTCACCTAGTTGTACTCACCTAGTTGAGGTTGCAGGGGTCGAGTCCAAGCTCCTGGCCCCGCCTCTTCACTGGTTGCTACTAGGTCACTCTCCCTGAACCGTGAGCTTTATCATACCTCTGCTTAAAGCTATGTATGGATCCTGCCTCCACTACATCGCTTCCCAAACTATTCCACTTCCTGACTACTCTGTGGCTGAAGAAGTACTTCCTAACATCCCTGTGATTCATCTGTGTCTTCAGCTTCCAACTGTGTCCCCTTGTTGCTCTGTCCCATTTCTGGAACATCCTGTGTGTGTGTACTCACCTAGTTGTACTCACCTAGTTGAGGTTGCGGGGGTCGAGTCCGAGCTCCTGGCCCCGCCTCTTCACTGATCGCTACTAGGTCACTCTCCCTGAGCCGTGAGCTTTATCATACCTCTGCTTAAAGCTATGTATGGATCCTGCCTCCACTACATCGCTTCCCAAACTATTCCACTTACTGACTACTCTGTGGCTGAAGAAATACTTCCTAACATCCCTGTGATTCATCTGTGTCTTCAGCTTCCAACTGTGTCCCCTTGTTACTGTGTCCAATCTCTGGAACATCCTGTCTTTGTCCACCTTGTCAATTCCTCTCAGTATTTTGTATGTCGTTATCATGTCCCCCCTATCTCTCCTGTCCTCCAGTGTCGTCAGGTTGATTTCCCTTAACCTCTCCTCGTAGGACATACCTCTTAGCTCTGGGACTAGTCTTGTTGCAAACCTTTGCACTTTCTCTAGTTTCTTCACGTGCTTGGCTAGGTGTGGGTTCCAAACTGGTGCCGCATACTCCAATATGGGCCTAACATACACGGTGTACAGGGTCCTGAATGATTCCTTATTAAGATGTCGGAATGCTGTTCTGAGGTTTGCTAGGCGCCCATATGCTGCAGCAGTTATTTGGTTGATGTGCGCTTCAGGAGATGTGCCTGGTGTTATACTCACCCCAAGATCTTTTTCCTTGAGTGAGGTTTGTAGTCTCTGACCCCCTAGACTGTACTCCGTCTGCGGCCTTCTTTGCCCTTCCCCAATCTTCATGACTTTGCACTTGGTGGGATTGAACTCCAGGAGCCAATTGCTGGACCAGGTCTGCAGCCTGTCCAGATCCCTTTTTAGTTCTGCCTGGTCTTCGATCGAGTGTATTCTTCTCATCAACTTCACGTCATCTGCAAACAGGGACACCTCAGAGTCTATTCCTTCCGTCATGTCGTTCACAAATACCAGAAACAGCACTGGTCCTAGGACTGACCCCTGCGGGACCCCGCTGGTCACAGGTGCCCACTCTGACACCTCGCCACGTACCATGACTCGCTGCTGTCTTCCTGACAAGTATTCCCTGATCCATTGTAGTGCCTTCCCTGTTATCCCTGCTTGGTCCTCCAGTTTTTGCACCAATCTCTTGTGTGGAACTGTGTCAAACGCCTTCTTGCAGTCCAAGAAAATGCAATCCACCCACCCCTCTCTCTCTTGTCTTACTGCTGTCACCATGTCATAGAACTCCAGTAGGTTTGTGACACAGGATTTCCCGTCCCTGAAACCATGTTGGCTGCTGTTGATGAGATCATTCCTTTCTAGGTGTTCCACCACTCTTCTCCTGATAATCTTCTCCATGATTTTGCATACTATACATGTCAGTGACACTGGTCTGTAGTTTAATGCTTCATGTCTGTCTCCTTTTTTAAAGATTGGGACTACATTTGCTGTCTTCCATGCCTCAGGCAATCTCCCTGTTTCGATAGATGTATTGAATATTGTTGTTAGGGGTACACATAGCGCCTCTGCTCCCTCTCTCAATACCCATGGGGAGATGTTATCTGGCCCCATTGCCTTTGAGGTATCTAGCTCACTCAGAAGCCTCTTCACTTCTTCCTCGGTTGCGTGCACTGTGTCCAGCACTTGGTGGTGTGCCCCACCTCTCCGTCTTTCTGGAGTCCCTTCTGTCTCCTCTGTGAACACTTCTTTGAATCTCTTGTTGAGTTCTTCACATACTTCACGGTCATTTCTTGTTGTCTCTCCTCCTTCCTTCCTTAGCCTGATTACCTGGTCCTTGACTGTTGTTTTCCTCCTGATGTGGCTGTACAACAGTTTCGGGTCAGATTTGGCTTTCGCTGCTATGTCATTTTCATATTGTCTTTGGGCCTCCCTTCTTATCTGTGCATATTCGTTTCTGGCTCTACGACTGTTCTCCTTATTCTCCTGGGTCCTTTGCCTTCTATATTTCTTCCATTCCCTAGCACACTTGGTTTTTGCCTCCCTGCACCTTTGGGTAAACCATGGGCTCATCCTGGCTTTTTCATTAATCCTGTTACCCTTGGGTACAAACCTCTCCTCAGCCTCCTTGCATTTTGTTGCTACATATTCCATCATCTCATTAACTGGCTTCCCTGCCAGTTCTCTGTCCCACTGAACCCTGTTCAGGTAGTTCCTCATTCCTGTGTAGTCCCCTTTCTTGTAGTTTGGCTTCATTCGTCCTGGCCTTCCTGCTTCTCCCTCCACTTGTAGCTCTCCCCTTGGGGCCAGTGACCACATGGTCACTGGCCCCAAGGGGTCTTTCATATGTGATGTCCTCGATATCTGCACTACTGAAGGTGAATACTAAGTCCAGCCTTGCTGGTTCATCCTCTCCTCTCTCTCTTGTAGTGTCCCTTACGTGTTGGTACATGAAGTTCTCCAGTACCACCTCCATCATCTTAGCCCTCCATGTATCTTGGCCCCCATGTGGGTCCAAGTTCTCCCAATCGATCTCCTTGTGGTTAAAGTGTGTGTGTGTGTGTGTGTGTGTGTGTGTGTGTGTGTGTGTGTGTGTGTGTGCTCGTAATCGTAGCCAGGCGATCCTATCAGTGAAGAACAAGCCGCATAGGGATGGAAATGTTTAGCTCTAGATCTTTCACACTCTCGTGCGTCGTCAGGATCTATGCAATGTTGCAAGACAGGAACAGATAGGAGGGGAAATACTGAGGACAGGTAGAAGGTATCAGTGGTAACCTATGTCACAGACTCTGTCATGGGTTACCTCTGATCGTATGATGTGTAATATCCATAACTCATGTTCTGTCGTATTCATGTCTCTATTCCATTACAGAGTAGGATCTGAGTCCCTTCTGTTTTTTTTGTAGGCCATCTTGTAACCACATGTATACTCTACCAGTTTCTCTACACTTTTTACCCAATTTGTAAATTAGTCTCCTGTGAGGGGACCATGTCAAAAGTCTTTTAATAATCATGGAATATGGCGGCCGTCCATCTTTCGTTCTTCGGCCTAGTCTCAGTTCTTGTATTCTTAAAATCAATTACGTTAGTTACGCAGGATTTCCCCCGTCTGAAAATGTGTTTTTATTTGTAAAGAAAAGAAAATGACTTATGCTTCCTAGGTAATTAATTAGTTTATTCATTATTATTGAAAGACAATAAAGAAACACAGGTTGTACAAGAAGATTTTCCTGCGGCAATGTTTTTCTTTGTTCAAGGCTTCAAGACAAGGCTTGATAAAACTTTACACAGAGTGTCCTGCCAATAAAAGTCTCCCCCACAGCGTGTATCTTTGTCTTCATTATTGTCAACAGTACTCCATTGTATCCACTATTATTGTCTTCTTTACCTTCATCACAGCTGGGCCGTGATGGTGTCACATTTTACTTCAAGGCTGAGAGGAGAGTTGCTCTTCATGCCGCCTTGGTTCAGTCTAAACTTGATTATCGGAACAACAGTGTTGGCGACAGTGACGGTAGTGATGGAGAAGTGTTGGCAATGGTGACATTAGTGGAGAAGGAGCGCATGGAATGGTGAGAGTGGTGATGGAGGGGCATGGGATGGTGACATTAGTAATTTAGGAGAGTGTAGGTGATGGTGAGAGTAGTGATGGAGGAGAGTGTAGGTGATGGTGAGAGTAGTAATGGAGGAGAGTGTAGGTGATGGTGAGAGTAGTAATGGAGGAGAGTGTAGGTGATGGTGAGAGTAGTAATGGAGGAGAGTGTAGGTGTGGTGAGAGTAACTTGCTTCAAGAACTAACATGGCTGATTCTTGAAGACAATCAGGTGTACATTAGTAATCCTTATTATACTCTGATTGGAGATGTTCAAGGGGTTATCTCTTGCATGGTAACTCTGCTGTCTCTTTTAATAGTTATGGTGAGTTTTTACTGGTATCACCGCGAAAATCCAAAGAGGCTTCAGAGGGACTATGAAAGCTCTAACGAGAATCTGCAGCAAATAAACAGAGAAATACTGGACACATCAAAGACTGGTCCCATTGCCTTTGATGTGCTCAGTTCCTTCATGTGTGTGTGTGTGTGTGTGTGTGTGTGTGTGTGTGTGTGTGTGTGTGTGTGTGTGTGTGTGTGTGTGTGTGTTCACCTAGTTGTGGTGGAGGGGGACGAGTCCGGGCTCCTGGCCATGTAATGTAACTATTAGCGATGTAGCTTACAGATTCCTGTAGCTATGTTTGAGGGCGTCAGACCTGTGTGGTGGAGATGGACTTTGTAGGCAGCTTCAAGTATTGGTACGGTATGATCCAAAAGGCTTGGAATATGTTGAATTTGCTCTAGTAATAAAAGGCTGGCCCAAGAGCTAGTTGGTAACACTCAAAATAAGCTAGAAGTACGCCCGCGCGCGCGCACGCACGCACACACACACACACACACACACACACACACACACACACACGGCCAGGAGCTGAGTCTCGACCCCTGCAACCACAATTAGGTGAGTACACACACACACACACACACACACAACAAGGACACACAACAAGGGGTCACAATTGAAAGCTGAAGAGTCAGACGAGTCGCAGGGATGTTAGGAAGTATTTCTTCAGAGTCGTCAGGAAGTGGAATAGCCTAGCAAGTGATGTAGTGGAGGCGGGAACCATAAATAGCTTTAAGACGAGGTATGACAAAGCTCAGGAAGCAGAGAGAGGACCTAGTAGCGATCAGTGAAGAGGCGGGGCCAGGAGCTGAGTCTCGACCCCTGCAGCAACAATTAGGTGAGTACAATTAGGTGAGTACACAAACACGAGCGAGCGCGCGCCAACATGTTTGTGAATATATACATAATAATCTACCTGAGTTTGGGAGTGTTGAGAGCCAGCTCCTGGGTCCGCCTCTGTACT
This sequence comes from Cherax quadricarinatus, assembly GCF_038502225.1. Classification (NCBI taxonomy): domain Eukaryota; kingdom Metazoa; phylum Arthropoda; class Malacostraca; order Decapoda; family Parastacidae; genus Cherax; species Cherax quadricarinatus. The sequence goes on along the minus strand of NC_091337.1, from coordinate 16,296,458 downwards.
GCCTCTGCCATTTCTGTTTTTGTTTATGTCACTGATATTCTTTTCCTCTCTTTGTTTTGTGTTGTGATCATTTCTTCTCTTGTTTTCCCTTCCTCCAGAGCCACTATCACAAGGCTCTCAGCGTAGGCTTGGTGTGTGTGTGTGTGTGTGTGTGTGTGTGTGTGTGTGTGTGTGTGTGTGTGTGTGTGTGTGTGTGTGTGTGTGTGTGTGAATGTGGGCGTATGATTTTTTTTGTACCAGACTCGTAAAAACTGAAACACTTTCCTGCTTATGCAGATCTCAGTACCTGGGGCGAGGCTCTGATCGCTAAAAATAAATTCATAACTCAAGTTTTGATTTAGTAATCATGTCCCATTACACCTCTACTTTCCTCAAGTCATACTCCACGCTCCATTCAGACCATGGCTCGACCCCGCCAGGACCACAGCTCTTCTACGCTCGAGTCGCGCTGGACCATGTTCCAAACATCGCTCGGCCCCGCTCAATACCTGTGTCAGCTCCATCAGTTGACAACCTAATCGCTCCATCGGCCGACCTGGGCATGGATTATTCATCTGCACGACCAACAACAACAACTGCTTAATTCCGCTCGTTCCCAAAATATTCCAAATTCCTACTCACCTGCATAATGAACTCTGAACCACAACAACGTTTGCGGAGGAGTATTTTGTTTCGCTGGAGAGCGAAGTGCCTCCTCCTGTTTCACTAACGATGGTGGGAGTCAGGTGAGTGAGATATAAAAAAAAAAAATGTGGGTCAGATGTGTTTCCCCTTTCCTAAAATGTGAATTATATATGTTTGCGCCTTTGGAAAACTCATAAGTCAGGTATGATCATGATGCTGGACATGTATGTGTCAAATGTGTTTATCCTGGATATTATGTGTCAAATGTGTCCACTTTGCATTCCATATATATATATATTCGTTATGTCTAATATGTGTATCACATACATATCCTATTTGCAATGGCTAACATGTGTGTGTGTGTGTGTGTGTGTGTGTGTGTGTGAGTGTATGAGTATGTGTGTGTGTGGAGTTTGTTCACACTGCCTAAATTATCTTCTCTCCGAACTACCAGTGAGTTTCCACACACCACAAATGTTGTTTACACACAAACAAACATTCTCTGTAGCTCTCGCTGTGCAAGATTCTGTACATCTTCAAAATCTCTATTTATTCATGAAAGTGTCTTTTAACTATGTGTGTGTGTGTGTGTGTGTGTGTGTGTATGTGTGTGTGTGCGCGTGTGTGTGTGTGTGTATGTGTGTATGTGTGTGTGTGTGTGTGTGTGTGTGTGTGTGTGTGTGTGTGTGTGTGTGTGTGTGTGTGTGTGTGTGCGCACGCGCACGTCTACCTTCAAGCGGGGTCGGGCAATTGGTGGCAGCGGTGGGATCTTCTATCCAGACACCTCTACGCTGGGTAGAATTGATAACAACGCCAAAATGACTCTGCCGAGTGTTTTATGCAGTGGTTATTGCAACACGGCCCTGCAGAGTACACATCGGGGATTACTCCCCTTCCCTCTAACCCCTTACCCCCCTCCTCACCGTTTTCCCATCCCCCCGGAACTCTCTCTCTTAGTCCTGTACGAAAGTAAACAAAGTCCTGAATAAAATCCAGTGCTGGCCTGGGGGGTTGTGAGGTGGAGTTGGTGGGGGCCGGAGGGAAAGGGAGGGGGGAGAAGCGAGGTTAGGTACATATACAATGCACTTTGTTTCTTCAACTTTGAAACGGACTTTGTTGACACTTCCTCTGGCTTTGCTATCTCGCTGCTGACCATCCAACAGCGCCCTCGATACACCCTTATAAATTCAAGCCTTTTAAAACAATTCTTTTTCTTTTAAAAGTATCTGTGAATGTGTCGCTTTTCCATTTTTTATCCCCGCTAGTTTTCACAAGTCTGGATGTTAAATATTAATGACCGAGTCCCATTGTTGGTAATTACAGAGCATTCAACACTAATGGAATACGTGAAGACCTCATTAATTGAGCCGTCAGTTCACATATGTTGTCCCCGAGGTGAGAAGGGCCGCGCCAGGCTACTTGTTAACGAACCATTTTGCATAAACTATAATTTACATTTGTAGTTAACCTGAGCACAATAGAGTGCAGGGGTCTCATGCACAATACAGAGCAGTGGCGTTATGCACAGTACAGAGCTACAGAGCACTGGCGTCATGACAGCAGAGTACGATGGCTTCAAGCTCAGTAGTGTTTATGCACAATACCGAGGAATGTCTTCATGCACAACACAAACATTCACTTAGTATTTTTTTTACATGTGTGGATTTGTTATGAATTGTTTCAGACACAGTATTGTGAGCTAGTTATGACTTATTCCAGCAACGGTATTGTGGGCTAGTTATGAATTATTCCAGCCACGGTATTGTGGGTTAGTTATGAATTATTCCAGCCACGGTATTGTGGGTTAGTTATGAATTATTCCAGCAACGGTATTGTGGGCTAGTTATGAATTATTCCAGCAACGGTATTGTGGGCTAGTTATGAATTATTCCAGCCACGGTATTGTATGTTAGTTATGAATTATTCCAGCCACGGTATTGTGGGTTAGTTATAAATTATTCCAGCCAAGGTATTGTGGGTTAGTTATGAATTATTCCAGCCACGGTATTATAGGTTAGTTATGAATTATTCCAGCCACGGTATTGTGGGTTAGTTATGAATTATTCTAGCCACGGTATTATAGGTTAGTTATGAATTATTCTAGCCACGGTATTATAGGTTAGTTATGAATTATTCCAGCCACGGTATTGTGGGTTAGTTATGAATTATTCTAGCCACGGTGTTATAGGTTAGTTATGAAGTATTCCAGCCACGGTATTGTGGGTTAGTTACGAATTATTCTAGCCACCGTATTATAGGTTAGTTATGAATTATTCCAGCCGCGGTATTTTGGGTTAGTTATGAATTATTCCAGCCACGGTATTGTGGGTTAGTTATGAATTATTCCAGCCACGGTATTATAGGTTAGTTATGAAGCATTCCAGCCACGGTATTGTGAGTTAGTTATGAATTATTCCAGCCACGGTATTGTGGGTTAGTTATGAATTACTCTAGCCACGGTATTGTGGGTTAGTTATAAAGTACTACAGCCACGGTATTGTGGGTTAATCATGAATTATTCTAGCCACGGTATTATAGGTTAGTTATGAATTATTCCAGCCACGTTATTGTGGGTTAGTTATGAAATATTCCAGTCACGGTATTATAGGTTAGTTAAAGTATTCCAGCCAGGGTATTGTGACTTGCTAGCCACGGCATTGTGAGTTGCTAGCCACGGTATTGTGAGTTGCTAGCCACGGTATTGTGAGTTGCTAGCCACGGTATTATGAGTTGCTAACCAGGGTATTGTGACTTGCTAGTCACGGTATTGTGAGTTGCTAGCCACGGTATTGTGACTTGCTAGCCAGGGTATTGTGACTTGCTAGCCAGGGTATTGTGACTTGCTAGCCACGATATTGTGACTTGCTAGCCACGGTATTGTGATTTGCTAGCCAGGATATTGTAACCTGTTAGCCACGGTATTGACTTGCTAGCCACGGTATTGTGACTTGCTAGCCACGGTATTGACTTACTAGCCACGGTATTGTGACTTGCTAGCCACAGTATTGTGAGTTGCTAGCCACGGTATTGTGACTTGCTAACCAGGGTATTGTGACTTGCTAGCCACGGTATTGTGACTTGCTAACCAGGGTATTGTGACTTGCTAACCAGGGTATTGTGACTTGCTAACCAGGGTATTGTGACTTGCTAACCAGGATATTGTGACTTGCTAACCACGGTATTGTGACTTGCTAACCAGGGTATTGTGACTTGCTAACCACGGTATTGTGACTTGCTAACCACGGTATTGTGACTTACTATCTACGGTATTGTGACTTGATAGCCACGGTAATGTGACTTTCTAGCTAGGGTATTGTGACTTGCTAGCCAGGATACTGTGACTTGCTAGCCACGGTATTGACTTGCTAGCCAGGGTAGTGTGACTTGCTAGCCACGGTATTGACTTGTTAGCCAGGGTAGTGTGACTTGCTAGCCACGGTATTGACTTGCTAGCCGCGGTATTGTGACTTGCTAGCCACGGTATTGTGACTTCTTGTCCTCGCTTAATGAACACACGATAATCGCAGAATTTAAGGAAAGAAAGACAACATTAACATTCAGTCTCTCCCAGGAGATGAACGGAAAGCCGGGAGATGAACAGAAAGCCAGGATATGAGCGGAAAGCCGGGAGATGAACGGAAAGCCAGGACATGAACGGAAAGGCAGGAGATGAACGGAAATCCGGGAGATGAACAGAAAGCCGGGAGATGAACGGAAAACCAGGAGATGAATGGAAAGCCGGGAGATGAACGGAAATCCGGGAGATGAACGGAAAGCCAGGAGATGAACGGAAAGCCAGGAGATGAACGGAAAGCCAGGAGATGAACGGAAAGCCGGGATATGAACGGAAAGGCAGGAGATGAACGGAAAGCCTGGAGATGAACGAAAAGCCGGGAGATGAACGGAAAGTTAGGAAACGAACGGAAAGCCAGGAGATATACAGAGAGCCCGGAGATGACCAGAAAGTCAGGAGATGAGCGGAAAGCCGGGAGATGACTAGAAAGTCAGGAGATGAGCGGAAAGTCGGGAAATGAGCGGAAAGCCGGGAGATGAGCCGAAAGCCGGGAGATGAGCGGAAAGTCAGGAGATGAGCGGAAAGTCGGGAAATGAGCGGAAAGCCGGGAGATGAGCGGAAAGCCGGGAGATGAGCGGAAAGCCGGGAGATGAGCGGAAAGCCGGGAGATGAGCGGAAAGCCGGGAGATGAGCGGAAAGTCAGGAGATGAGCGGAAAGTCGGGAAAAGAGCGGAAAGCCGGGAGATGAGCGGAAAGCCGGGAGATGAGCGGAAAGCCGGGAGATGAGCGGAAAGCCGGGAGGTGAGCGGAAAGTCGGGAGATGAGCGGAAAACCGGGAGATGAGCGGAAAGCCGGGAGATGAGCGGAAAGCCGGGAGGTGAGCGGAAAGCCGGGAGATGAGCGGGAAGCCGGGAGATGAACGGAAAGCCGGGAGATGAGCGGAAAGCCGGGAGATGAGCGGAAACCGGGAGATGAGCGGAAAGCCGGGAGATGAGCGGGAAGCCGGGAGATGAACGGAAAGCCGGGAGATGAGCGGAAAGCCGGGAGATGAGCGGAAACCGGGAGATGAGCGGGAAGCCGGGAGATGAACGGAAAGCCGGGAGATGAACGGAAAGCCGGGAGATGAGCGGAAAGCGGGAGATGAGCGGAAAGCCGGGAGATGAGCGGAAAGCGGGAGATGAACGGAAAGCCGGGAGATGAGCGGAAAGCCGGGAGATGAACAGAAGGCCATTTTAATAAAATTTTTGAATTTGCCGCCTAAGTGGATAGTTTATTATGCATCCCTTATCCATCCTGTGGATAGTAGTGGATAGTTTATTATGCATTACACATCCATCCATACAGAGCGCTAATGGATATAGCCAAACACACGTCCTTGTACGTTTGTATAAGTTGTATCATTTACTTGTAGAAATAAAGATTATTATTATTATTATTATTATTATTATTATTATTATTATTATTATTAGGCACAGCGAAAGTGCCGATAAAAGACAAGAGGACGAGAATAATATAAGTTCCTGACCCCTTCAGTGTGTCCAGATGTGGGACGCGAAACTTTCTCCCTTGGAAAATCATCGGTTAATTCCTTGATCGCGCATGCGCAGTGACTTAGGAAGAGGATCAGCGAGGGTTTTGGGGGATCAAGTCCCAATTCATGCGTTTGGGGCTGACACAGCGTAATTGAATTCCCGGACTTATGACCTTTGGGGCGGTGAATGAGCGAATTGTCTTTGTTTTGCAGGCGTAGAGGGGGATGGGGAAGGGGTGTGTGGAAGGGGTGTGTGGAAGGGGGGTGTGGAAGGGGGGTGTGGATGGGGGGTGTGGAAGAGGGGAGAGGTAGGGAACTGTGGTTGGGGATGGGGGTTGGGGATGGGGAACGGAGTGGAAGGATGGGAGATGGGGAATGGAGTGGAAGGGTAGGAGATGGAGGCTGGGGATGGAGGAGGAGGAGGAGGAGGAGGAGGCGGAGTGGAGGAGAGTGGATGGGGGAAAGGTGTGGTGGGGTAAGGGATGGGGGTTGGGGATGGGGTTGAGGATGGGGTAGGGGATTGAGTTGGGGATGGGGGAAGGTGTGGAGATGGGACAGAGGGAACACTTGGTTATTACATCACAGTGAGAGGAAAAGGAGTGAAGGGATTGTTGTTGTTTGGTTGTTGCTTTTGTTTTTGTTGTTGTTATTGTTGGTATTACAACTGTTGTGATGACTGTTATGGTAGTAATGTTTGTGGTGGTGGTGGAGGTATTAGGAGTGGTAGTAAGGGTGGTAGATGTGGTAGTAGTGGTGGTAGTTGAAGTAATAGTAGTGGTAGTAGCAGTGGTGATGAAAGTGGTGGTAGCAGTGGTGATGAAAGTGGTGGTAGCAATGGTGGTAGTTGTTGTGGTAGTAGTAGTGGTAATGGTGGAAGTAGATGTGGTAGCAGTGGTTGTGGAAGTAATGTTAGTGGTGGTAGCAGTTGTAGTAGTGGTGGTAGTAGTGGTAGTGGTGGTAGCAGTTGTAGTGGTGGTAGTAGTGGTAGTGGTGGTAGTAGTGATGGTAGTGGTGATAATAGTGGTAGTAGTAGTGGTGGTAGTAGTGGTTTTAGTAGTGTTGGTAGTAGTGATGGTAGTAGTGGTTGTACTAGCAGTCAGTCTGCCAATACTCAGCTCGTGAGGGACTGAGGAACAGACAATATTTGCGGAGAGTAAATGAAGTAGGAGAGGAGGGGGAGAGGAGGGGGGAGAGGAGGGAGGGAGGAGAGGAAGGGAGAGGAGGGGGAGGAGTAGGAGGAGTGGAAGAGAAAAAGAGGGAATGGGAGAGAAGATGAGAGGGGAGAACTGAACAGATACTGAAGGATTGATAAAAACGAGCGAGTGTGAGAAAGCAGGGAGAGACAGGGAGATAGATAGATAGATAGATAGAGAGAGAAAGAGAGAGAGAGAGAGAGGGAGTA
>NC_091337.1:16239387-16274387 GCF_038502225.1 Cherax quadricarinatus | reverse complement strand
AGTATGAGAGGGAGAGAGAGAGAGAGAGGGGGAGAGAGAGAGAGAGAGAGAGAGAGAGAGAGAGAGAGAGAGAGAGAGAGAAAATCAATGCTTCATTAAAGTAGTGGGAGTGCGAAATCGATGTGAAGAAACCTGGAGGTGAACTTGGAGGCGGAGAGGAATATCTGGAGGATTCTGCGAGGAGTAATTGGTGGCGTGGTTACCCTATGACAGTAAGTTACTCTCATATCATATCAGTCGTGCGTCAGTTGCTGCTGAGTCTTCCTTCTGCTCTACTATGAGGTCGTTTCAGGTGGATGGCTTCAGGACGCTAGAATCCTCTTCCTCCTCCTTTTCCCCCTCCTCCGCTAGAGTTATGTTCTTATATTCCTTCTCCTTCTCCTTCGCAAGGCACATGTTACTAGGGAAGCTACAAGCCTTGTAGGCAAAGTCTCAGAAGTCTTGCATGAACACAGCCCCTGGGGAAGCGAACATCTGAAGGCATTGATAAAGACTCCCTTACAACTTTCTGCATGCAAGCCTGAACTTTCTACAAGCCTGAACTTTCTACAAGTAAGCCTGAACTTTCACAATCCAATAGGTTTTAAGTTTGTATCTTATTAAGAATGGAAAAAAGTTTACAAATTAATATTGGCATTAAATGAAATTTTTTCCAATTTTTTCTCGTTCTGCTCCCCATCACGTGTCTCCTCGGGGAGCTGCTCTTACATGGACGAAACAGTACATACTTAGTACATGAAGAGAGCAACTTATAGAATTAATTTTCTGATTATCGACGCTTCTAGCCTTGATATTTAACTACTTAACTTTACTTAAATTAATCTTAGTTCTGGTTCTGCCACATAGGTGGTCCCGGTTTACACGCCTCTGGATACCTAAATATATATAACTTTTGCTGGGAAATAATTTATTGATTGCGTTGGAAACGTGTCAGGTGATTTATGAAACGTGTTTATTCATGTAATAAAAGTGTCAGGTCGTGCAAGACGCTTGTTGGGTGAGTAAATTTCTGGTATGATCAATATTATCTTACCTTAGGCTAGTTTATTAATCTGTCAATTTGATCACTGATTATGATTAATCTAAGGCTCATCGTATATAAACCTCACAATAAAACACTTCAGTTGTCTTTGTAAACTTCAAAGAGCAACCAGTGTGTTACTCAACAAACAAGCATCCCTACACACCCATATTCCTTCCTCCCCTCACAAAGTCCACCAAAATATCGGAGAAACCCAGACGGGTTCCGGTGTCTTCCAATTATACCATGAGAAATCCTTTTGACGAATTCCCCAGGATTTTCCAACTGGCTGCCGTCCCGGGCTCCACAAGTCTTCGACGGCAGGCCAAAAGCGATCGTCAGACATATCTGGCTCGGCGGCTCACACAGCATTTCCAGATTAATAATCGCGGCTCCCGCTTCCCAAAAGCTTCCCAGGCATCTTAAGATAATACTCATCAACTAACGGAGTTTTCGGAAGCCTGTCTTAATAATAGTGTCCCAAGAGTCGAATCTTCGGCTGTTGGGAGAAGCAGCATTATTAAAAATTCGAGCATTATCCCCAGGCAGGAGAAAGAAAGCGTGTCTCTCAAAAGCGTTCGGTTCACAAGGAAGCTTGTGGTGGGCGATGAGAAAGTCTGGATAACAAGATGTGCAGGGTTCATTTGTCCTAACAGAGTGGTGACAAGACGGTCAGGAGACCTCACAACAGAGACAAGCGGAGAGGGAGAGGGATCAGAGAGGGGTAAAGAGGGAAAGGAGAGAAAATGGAAGATCCCGTTCCACGATTTCCAAGGACAAGCAAAATAGATGTGAACAGAGTGAAGGAAAGTGAAGGTGTGACTTCTTTTGACATTAAAGAGAGGAAAAAAATGAACGAAGAAGGGAAGAAAGCAGGATTAGAGGAGATAGAGCAGGAAGGCAAGTGATGGGAGAAAAGAGGAATGGATGAAAGAAAACAGACAAAAAAAGGAAGCAGAAGCAAGGGAAGAAAATAGAAGGAAAGGAGGGAGAAAGGGAAGCAGGAGAGAGTTGAGTAGAGAGCTTCCAGAACGGGCCTGGAACAGGAAGGGGGGAAGAGGCTGTGTTGGGATGTCGTGTATTTGCCTGGGCACCCAGCGCCTGGGACTGACAGAGAGAGCAGTTCCAGAATAGACAATGGAGCTACGTAGAACTCTGACAGAGCCTTTGGGGAGGTGACCCATACCAGCATCCAGTGATGACAGAGCCAAGACATTTCGAGCAGAGCAAGCCATTGAAAAAAAAGAACGTTTCGCTCGCAGGTAAACACTCACAGTTCATGATTTCGTAAAGATCATATTTTGAGAGAAAGTTTGGTAAAATAAATCTTTAATGATAACACATTGAGTGCTATCTCTAATGAAAACGCATTAAGGGCTATCTTTAATAACAAAAATAAGTGCTATCTTTAATGATAACACATTAAGTGCTATCTTTAATGATAACACATTAAGTGCTATCTTTAATGATAACACATTAAGTGCTATCTTTAATAACAAAAATAAGTGCTATCTTTAATGATAACACATTAAGTGCTATCTTTAATAACAAAAATAAGTGCTATCTTTAATGATAACACATTAAGTGCTATCTTTAATGATAACACATTAAGTGCTATCTTTAATGATAACACATTAAGTGCTATCTTTAATGATAACACATTAAGTGCTATCTTTAATGATAACACATTAAGTGCTATCTTTAATGATAACACATTAAGTGCTATCTTTAATAACACAAAGTGAATCTTTTATGATAAAACTTCAAAACCTCAACTAAAATCTATACCACTTTAGATCTGTGCTCCCTTTCCAAGGATTGTACGTAAGTGCCCACCATTCCCAGGCGCTATATGGCCCCTTCGGGTCTAGCGTTTCCGATTAATATAATGATAGCTTACTTTAGGTAACTGGTTCCGTTTTTGAAATTCCCAAAATAATCCATATGGTAAAAATGATGAATAAAGGTTACAATACCATGGTTGGAACAACTTATAACTAACCCACAATACCATGGCTGGAACAACTTATAATTAACCCATAATACCATGGTTGGAACAACTTATAATTAACCCACAATACCATGGCTGGAACAACTTATAACTAACCCACAATACCATGGCTGGAACAACTTATAACTAACCCACAATACCATGGCTGGAACAACTTATAACTAACCCACAATACCATGGCTGGAACATGGTTATTTGTGTATTGTTCCAGTCACGGTATTGTGCCTTTATGTTCCTCAATTTCACGGAAAATAATACACCATTTTAATAATAATATTGTGAAATTGGTGTGTAGGCACTTCAATAACAATCCTATCCCTTATAGTGGAATACACCGACGGTGAAAGTTTAATGCCGAACAGACGTGGCTTTCTCAGGTTATCGTATGAAAACCAAATCCGGGAATGTTCAACATAAATTTGACCAGAGGCTAACTGCACATGCAACTACCCTCATGAACCTTTCCCTCGTTACAACACATCACCGTAGAAAGTTTGAAACCTCTCAGACGAGGCATTCCCAAGTTAAGAACGAAAATCTTGCAAGAATGCTTTGTACCCTATTTGCGTCATTCCTTTTTTTTTTCCATCGTGTTGGTATTTTAAACCATTTTCTTCCACCATTATTATATGAAAAAGTCGAATATCGGTCTTAATCAGTTTAGGTTTGGGTATAAGAGCCTGACAGATGAGAGGTCTGTCCCCCGCAGCTCCCATCTCACATCTGTCTCTAATTGACGAAGTTTTGGGGTTGTAAGATGTCAGTGGTGGAAGATGTCAGTGGTGGAAGATATCAGTGGTGGAAGATGTCAGTCTTGGTTCAGGTGGATTAGAATATATATATTGAGGGAAAAAGAGAGAAAGAAGGAGGAGAGAGAGAGAGAGAGAGAGAGAGAGAGAGAGAGAGAGAGAGAGAGAGAGAGAGAGAGAGAGAGAGAGAGAGAGAGAGAGAGAGAGAGAGAGAGAGAGAGAGATGGTGGGTGGGAGGTAGGGTCAGTCAGCCTTGGACAAGTCGACTTTAACATCTAAGAGCTGTGAGAGCGAGATGATGAATGCCATTGTCTTCTCCACTCTCACTGCTCCCACACTCACTCCCACACCCACTCCTGCTTCTTAACCACACGCACTCCCACACCCTACCCTCCAAGCAGTGCAGACTGTCAGGCAAGTGCAGCAGGTAGGCAGGTAAGGAAGCAGGCCGAGAAAGCAAGTTAAGCAAATATGCACGCATATGAGGCAAGCAAGCAGGAAGGGCAAGCAGGTAGGGCAGGCAAGCAGGCGTGGCAGTATCGTGGTATATCTGGCAGGCTGTGACGGGGGGTAAGGGGGATCACCGCAAGCAATAACAACATTGATAAGAAAAAAAACAGAGATAAGGCCGACCTTTTCATTCAGGCCCCAACACACCGCCCTTCTTTTGACTTTCGATTCAGAAACCAGTCCTCCCATGCATGCAAAACAAGATAAAAACCACATGATAAGGACCCAACTCTTTTTTTTATTCGACTCCAGAACCATTTGGATTTTTTCCCCCCTCTCGGTATTAAAAAATCAGTCCAGGATATTCAAGAATCTATTATAAAACCGAGAGGTCCAAGGGCTCTATTACGTGTTCGTTTCCGAGGGATAGATATTTTTTTCATTTTGGTTTATAGAAGATTTCAGTCATCAGTGAGCTCTTGCAGGAAGGGGAAAAAATAGTTGGACTCTTCTTTCTTTCCTGGCTTTTCACTTTTTAAGCCGATTTTTTTTTTTTTTTTGATGTGAAGGTAATATTTATGGTGATTAATGAAAGTCAAGATGATAGCTTTGGTAAATATTTTCCCGAGCGTCCTGTCTCTCTATCTTTCTTTCTGTTTCTGTCTTCACTGGTTTTCTATCCTTGCTTCACACACCTAGATAATGCATAGTAGTCTTTAATCTAGATAGAATAAATACTTCTTATTAGCAAGATAGCCTTAGTTTATTTCAAAGTCCATGTAGTCCCTAGTACTCCATGTACACACACACACACACACACACACACACACACACACACACACACACACACACACACACACACACACATGAACACAGCACCAGCTTGGTACAATGCTGTTAGGGAGTCGCGTCAGTCCACTCCCAACTTAACAGATTCTTAACAAGATTTCTCAAGCTTTACTCTATCCCGCTCCCACCCCCATTTTTACCATGCATCCTTCTCTTGTTTATCCTGAATCTTTGTGTTGCTGTTCTTCTTGTCTTTCTCTTTGGTGAATTACTTTGATATTTGATTTCGGGAGTTTTTTTTTATAGTCTCTTCTCTCTATATTCCTAAATGTTTCTATTATATTTATCTATTCCTTCTTCTTTTGCTCCTATTTATCTTTTTTTTTTCTTTGCTACTGGTTTTTCTCTGTCCCATCCGCCAATTCTTCCTCTCCTCCTCCTACCTTCGTTTCTCTTCCGCTTCTTCTTGTACTTCTCCTGCTCTTCTCTTTCTATTCACTGATTTCTCTCCTCTATCGGGACAATCTATCGGGAATGACCTGAATTCCGGAGGTGGCGACTAACTTCCTACCAGCTGATGGGAAACCTCGGCTGGGACAGTAGTGATTAAGGGACGAAGGATCGAGCCTCCACTACCTCTTACACTGAAGGAAATAGTTGGTGTATAATAGATCTAAGCCATTTAACAAGACCTCGAAAAAAAATTTTGATGACAATAGAAGCGCCATATTAAAAGTAATTTTTCGACAATTTCCATAACATTTCCACCTGTAATTAATACAGGTGTCGGCTTGTTAATAATCACCACCGAGTACGTGACAGTGTCCTTGTTTTAGACGAGTACGTGACAGTGTCCTTGTTCTAGACGAGTACGTGACAGTGTCCTTGTTCTAGACGAGTATGTGACAGTGTCCTTGTTCTAGACGAGTACGTGACAGTGTCCTTGTTCTAGACGAGTACGTGACAGTGTCCTTGTTCTAGACGAGTACGTGACAGTGTCCTTGTTCTAGACGAGTACAGAAACAAGCACGGAACAGGGCCTCGCTAAAGGCTAATCTTCAATGGCTAACCTTGTCCACAGTAAATATTTGTGCAACCAATTTATGGAAAGTTGTTTATTTGTTGGTAAATACAACACACACGCACACACACACACACCTACACACACACACACAAACACACCTACACACACACACACACCTAAACACACACACACACACACACACACACACACAGCGGAGGCTGAAGGGACACTGGGAAGACAAAACAGTGGGGTACATCAACAAGGAATATACCAACAAGTGTTGGATGAATTACACACAACTGAGGAGGAGGTGGAGAAGCTCCTAAGTGACCTTGATACCTCAAAGGCGGTGGGACCGGACAACATCTCTCCGTGGGTCCTTAGAGAGGGAACAGAGAAACGACGTGTGCCACTAACCAAAATCTTCAATACTTCCCTTGAAACTGGGCCACTACCTGAAGTATGGAAGACAGCAAATGTAGTCTCCATCTTTAAGAAAGGAGACAGAAATGAAGCACTAAATTATACACCAGTGTCACTGACGTGTATAGTATGCAAAGTCATGGAGAAGATTATCAGGAGAGTGGTGGAGCAGATTGGAGCGGAACAAGATTATAAACGACAGCCAGCACGGATTCATGGGAGGCAAATCCTGTGTCACAAACCTTCTAGAGTTTTATGACAAGCTAACTGAAGTAAGAAATGAGAGGGAGGGGTGGGTTGATTGCATTTTCTTGGACTGCAAGAAGGCCTTCGACATAGTTCCTCACAAGAGATTAGTCCAGAAGCTAGAGGAACAGGCACGTATAAGGGGAGGGCACTGCAGGGGATCAGAGAATACCTAACAGGGAGGCAAGAGCGAGTCATGGTCCGTGATGAGGTATCACAGTGGGCGCCAGTGACGAGCGGGGTCCCACAGGGGTCAGTCCTGGGACCAGTGCTATTCTTGGTATATGTGAACGACATGACGTAAGGGATAGATTCAGAAGTGTCCCTGTTTGCAGATGATGTGAAGTTAATGAGGAGAATTAAATCATACGCGGACCAGACAGGTCTACAAAGAGACCTGGACAGGCTGGATGCGTGGTCCAAAAACTGGCTCCTAGAATTTAACTCAGCCAAAATGCAAAGTCATGAAGATCGGAGGAGGGCAAAGAAGACCGCAGACAGAGTATAGGCTAGAAGGCAAAAGGCTGCAAACCTCACTCAAGGAGAAAGACCTAGGAGTGAGTATAATACCGAGTACATCGCCAGAAGCACATTAACCACCAGATAACTGCTGCGGCATATGGGCGCTGGGCAAACCTGAGAATAGCGTTCCGGTACCTCAGTAAGGAATCGTTCAAGACTATACACTGTGTACGTCAGGCCCATACTGGAGTACGCAGCACCAGTTTGGAACCCACACCTGGTCAAACACGTCAATAAATTAGAGAAAGTGCAAAGGTTTGCAACGAGGCTAGTTCCAGAGCTAAGGGAAATGTCCTATGAAGAAAGGCTAAGGGAAATCGGTCTGACGACACTGGAGGACAGGAGGGTCAGGGAAGACTGATAACGGCATACAAAATACTGCGTGGAATAGACAAGGTGGACAGAGATAGGATGTTCCAGAGATGGGACACAGAAACAAAGGGTCACAATTGGAAGCTGAAGACTCAGATGAGTCAAAGGGATGTTAGGAAACATTTCTTCAGTCATAGAATTGTTAGGAAGTGGAATAGTCTGGCAAGCGATGTAGAGGAGGCAGGAACTATACATAGTTTTAAGACGAGGTATGATAAAGCTCATGGAGCAAGGAGAGGGAGGACCCAGTAGCGATCAGTGAAGAGGCGGGGCCAGGAGCTGAGTCACGACCCCTGCACCCACAATTAGGTGAGTACAATTAGGTGAGTATACACACACACACACACACAAAAAATGCACCGAACGCACACATAGGCGCGTACAAAGCAGTTAACACAGTTTCAGGATCAGGTTTGAGAGAGGAAAGTAGGTTAAAGTTTAGTAGAGAGCGGCCAAGAGATCGCAAAAGGGAGTCATTAGCAGCTTTTCGATCTCTGCAAACACAATTCGGCGATTGCAGCTAAGTACAAAGACACAAAACAGAAACTCGTTCAGAAGAAAATAATGAGAAACAGCTGTGTTTACTCAGGGAGAGAGAGAGAGAACATAGAGAGAACTGAGGACACATACAAAGACTGAGAGGACATAATAGCTGGTAATTCTGACAGTATGTAAATAAGAAACACAATGTAGGTTAAGGCATTTTATTGTGAAGACGTTTCGTCCACCAGGGAATTATCAACTGATAAGTAAAATCAGAGGATGCTATAGTGAAAAACTCTGTTCCTCAAGGCACAGTACTTCTCCCAGGTCTCTTTCTCACATTCATATCTGATTCATACATAAGCTGTGACACGGTATCACTGTTACAGGCGATACTGTAATTTATTAACCAGGTCTTCCAATGGGCTACAGAAAATTATATAATGTTCAATGAGGACAAACTTCAGTTTCTCCTCCTTGGAAACGTTGAAGTGAAAACTAGAAAGTAATATAAAACAATTTCAAACCACTAAAGATGTGAGAGAGGTAGGAGTCATATTGTTACTGGATCTTACGTCCGAGGATCACAGTATGTTACTGTTACAAAAACATTGCTGTTAAATAGCCAAAGAAATTTATAGGATGGATACTTAGAACCTTCATAATAAGAGATGCTAGTGCAACGTTGATACTCGTTGATGCTGCTGAACGCTAATAATCTAGGGAAAATGGCAGAGCTGGAGGATGTACAGAAAATCTTCATTGCTCGTATAAATTCAGTCAAGTACCTAAATTATTATGAATGCTTGAAATCCCATGAACTGTATCCCTGTCATGTAGGCGACAAAGATTTACGCAGAGAAAATTAGGGAGGAATTGGTCCAAAATTTGCACCCCGAAATTTCCTCTCCATGACAACCAGTGGTTAGGCAGACGTTGCGATATGTCAACAATGTAAAGTAGCGGTCACTTAGTAATTACCCTCTCATTCTAATAAGGGAAATTACCAAGAGACTCCTAGCTGTTAGCTTCACTGGCTATCCGGCACTTTATTCACCTTATCAACAACTCAATTGCCAAACTAGTATCTTTCCTGCACCCTTTGTAAATCTGTCTAACGGGGCGATACATCTTCACTTAAGATACCCAGATGTTGCGCATGTGTCTTATTCATCAAGTTATCATACAACAGACATAATCGCCAACAGAGACTACTGTGTGAGGTAGGTAGACATCGCCACACTAAACTAGACAATGCTGATGGCTTTCCTGAACATAGTACTGTGGGAAAAATATCAGCATTTTATTATAAATGGCATATGATAACTGCAAGTAACAGTTATCTTTATAGTTGAAGCGTTTCGCCTACACAGTCGAATATAGACGATTATATAGCTGGAGACGGTAGAGGTAGAGAGGTAACTTTGAGAAGATCAGTCCCTTAGCCTTGATAGGTGATCTGTTCATTAGCCTAAGAAAGCAACACTGGTTGAATGGTCCTCGGAAGAGGAAGATGGAGGGGCAGGTGCAGGGAAAAGGGCAGGTACAAAGGAAGGGAGCAGTGAAGCGAGGCAAAGGACTGATCATTATATGGAACAGCGTGACCCCTCTTACTGCAACATAATCTAAAAACCAATTTCTCCCCGAGTCTGGCGTTACCTTCACCACACTGTTACCTTCACCACACTGTTACCTTCACCACACTGTTACCTTCACCACACTCTCCATAACAAAACATAAACATTCTCTAAGGCCACACCTGCAGGTGGACCTCCACAGCTGCGGTACCTCCCTTCGCTTCCCTTCTCTCTTTTTTTTTTTTCATTCCCCCTTTTCCTTTCTTTTTTTCCTGTCTCTTTGTTCCTTGCATTTTTTCTTTCTTATATCCATGTGTCTTCGTTTTCTTCTTTTTAATTTAAATTTTCTCTTTAACCCTCCCTCTCTCCTATCTTAACCTTTTTCCTATCTCTCCTAACTGTAGAGATAATTACCGAAGATTATCTTCTACTTCTTTACCCCTTTTATTTTCTTCGTTTTTTTCTTTTTTTTCTTTGTCTTCTTCTTCTTCTTCTTCTTCTTCTTCTTCTTCTTCTTCTTCCACCCCAGATACCAAACACCCTCTTTCGTCTTCCCATCCTATAAACCTTGCTACCCATTATTACAACTTTTTCATTGGCTCGTCCTTATCAGCCATTACTGTGCCTTTTTCTTCAGTCTTAAAGCCAGTTAGAATTGCCAATCGCTCTAAGACTTCACTTCATCCACCCCATACTATGTCTTGAAGCTCCCTTCTACCCACCCCGTGCTGTCCTGGCGCTCCCTCACTAAGTTCCAACACTGTCTTGATGCTCTCTCTCTCTCTCTCTCTCTCTTAGACGGTCTGACAGTGAAGCACACAGCTGGTTTTGCAAGTGACGAACCACTGTCCTGGGGCACTGTCACCCATTTCTTATTGTCTTGGTTCTTTCTCTCATCCATCCCATACTTAACTCATATATTTCCATCTTCCTTGGTCATAAACGTAATCACAGGTGACCAACTTGGGTCACCACCTGAGCTCTCAAGATCCTCAACGCAGAAAGAGGGATACAGTAAATATTGACAAAAGAAAAATTCCTCGGTAACGCATCAGTGACTACGGTTTATTTACCCAGAATGCATTAAATGGTAGGACTGTAGTCAGTGACCATCTAGTATGCTTTCCTGAAAGTCACTTTAGCAAATAATAATAATAATAATAATAATAATAATAATAATAATAATAATAATAATAATAATTATAATAATAATAACGGCAAATGATAAGGATAATTTTTGATGGAAAACCGGTAGATGTCTCTACATAGACCTAGAGCCCCGAATGTACCTAAGGCCACTTATTCAGCAACAGAGTAATTCTTTTCAGTTAGGTAGGTACGATACTAATATAAACACTTAGATGTTGCTTACCATTGGTCTCTTGAGAGCTCACACCATCATTAATTTCTGGCATCAGCATGAAAGTGAAGTCTTTGGTAACGTCAAGAGACTTTAAGAGCAGGTATAGATGCTAAATAACTCTTGGGCAATAAGAATGACCTTTCTTGACAGGTCTATTCAGAAGGGATGTTATTCTTAAGAATGCAAGCAGAGCAGTAATGTAAGGCAAATAAAATGGGCTTTAAAATCCAGGTTGAATGATGAAGTAATGTACTACGTCAGCAGACATAGATCCAGGGAACTTCTGAACAGCAAATTTTCACTCATTCATCGAAAATCAGGATCAGTGTGGCCCAGAAACCTGATAAGAGTCTTCACAAACTGACATTGAGTTTAACCATAGCTAATTTATGCAGTACCTTTATAAGCTTCAAGAGATGAGGTGATACATTATGGGACATTGCGATAAATTCGTCCAGGTATAAGTTATTACCTTAGAGACCTGGGAATTTTGTGCTCATATTATTGGAAAATGTAACAGGGCTAGACCGTAATCCAAAGGTCAAATGACAAAACTAGAAGAGATCCTTGGACATTGAAGAAGCAGTCGGTTCCCAACTTTTCTCATTAGGTAAAATTTGATAAAATCCTTGAAGCAAGTCAACAGTCGAAAAAAAATCTTATCCTTTCCGATATTCTGCAATAAATCACTTGTCATGGGCAATGATAATCAATTAGGGACCTTTTGGTTTTGAGTAGCTTTTAAATTGATGTCAGGACCCCAATTTCGTCTTTTTTAAACACCAGGATGGGAGGAGCATTCCATGAAGAATTCCTCAGTAACAATCAATATATCGACACTTAAAAGTGCTTTTTTGTCCTTTCTTTAATAGGATACAATGGGTGATAAGTCTAACAGGTCTGCATTTCAGAATGACTGTTTATCTAATATCATTCATATCTTTGTTTTCAGATGGCCATCACAGCGTCCTGGGGAAGTCTCTCTCCAGCCACGTCTATCTTGCTTGTTTTGAATCTGATCCTTCAGAACCCTGGTATCTGGACTCCATGATTATTTTTATTCTAGAAACTAAATTCTAAGTACCCGGATTCTACTGTTTCAAAAGTTCTGCTTTCTAGTGATTCAAGAATCTGGTATCTAGCCGGGTTTCAGTGGTCCAGCTATCTAGTGTGCACTGCTCGAACTATCCAGCTTCCAATAGTTAAACTGATGTAATCAGCTTCCAAAAGTCTAAGTATCCGGCTTCTACTGGCCTGGTTATCCGGCCTCCATCGGTCCTCTGTCAGATTTATCTGGCCATCAAAGATCGTCTCCCCGCCAATCAAATTCTTTTTAATGTCATTCCTTACTGCCCCTTTCCATCAAATTCATTGGTACTCTGACACACTCTTTCCTCCCTCTCTCTTCTTTTCCCTCACTGTATTTCCTTTTTTTCCTCCTACTGCCTCCCTTTCTCTCCCTCGCCCCAACTTCTCTACCTCAAACTTTCCCCTTTTCGCTCCCTCTCTCTATATTTTATAGTCATTTTCTCCCCAAACCCACCCTACCTCACTTTTCTTCTTTCCAACTTCCCCTCATTTCTATTCGTTTTCCCTTCTCATCCTTTTCTAGCCTCCCTCCCGTCCCACACAAAACGTCTGCCATGTAACTCGTCCCATGCAACAACTAGTGTCGTATTCTTGTTTATTTTTTTTCAATGATTCACACTTTCTCAATGAAAGAATGATGCATCTCCCATTATCAGAGAGGTGTACACAGACACACACAGACACACACAGACACACACAGACACACACAGACACACACACACACACACAGACACACACACACACGTACGTTGTCATCGACCATCAAGAGGACTCCGGACATGTGCGGACTCAGCCGTCACGTGTAACTAGATTAAGACATAAACCTTTTTGTCACCTCTGCAGACGGCCAGACGAGGATAAATTGGGGAGAGGGTGAGGATGAGGGATGAGGAGAAGGAGGAGAAGGAGGAAGAGGAGGAGGAGAAGGAGGAAGAGGAGGAGGAGGAGGAGGAGGAGGAGGAGGAGGAGGCATAAGAAAAATAATAGGGAGACCGACTACATAAAAACAAAAATGGTATTTTTTTTTTTTTGGTTTTACTGTCTGCTAATGGGGTGAAGAGCTACACGTTACCTTTCTTGTGGGAAGGAGAAAAGGTCTGTTTTAAGATTTGTAGTCTAGAGTCGCAGTTGGTTGGTCACGGCTGTTAATTTTTCTCAGTACAGTATGTGATGAGTCTGAACCTTTCTTACTGAGGTTCACATTAGCATCATCGTTCAGCAAGGGACTCGAAGCTCTTCAAAGATATATATATATATATATATATATATATATATATATATATATACATATATATATTTGAAATGCAAGACATTAGTGTAATGAATAGTGGCTCATCAAGTGATGTCTTTGTAAATTGGACAATAATGGTGAAACTGCTGAAGGCTGCCCGTCTTATGATATATTAACCGTCATTTGGCTATCCATTAAGTAATGAAATGCAAGACCTTAGCACGCTCAGAGTCGTTCATAACAATAAGAATACCATCATCTATTTGGCGTTAAATGGTTGGGCAAAGTGAGAAGTCTAGCCTGGCCGAGTCGAGGACAGAGCTGAGTCGCCTTATATGGCTCTTTACCTTGCTCAGGAGATGAGACTGGGGAAGGGGAAGGGCAGGCAATCCAAGAAAGTGGTGCTTACTAAAAATGGGAGTGAACTTGGACCTCATATAGAGTTTTGAGACCTCTTATGCTGATGAAGATCGGAATGCTGCTGGAGGTTGGTGGCCGCCTCAGCTACAAGACTACACACACACGTTAACAATTATCGCAGTCAAATTTCACTCCAGTGAATTATCTTCATTTCTCTACGTTCAGTTTCTTCTTATTTTTACACTGCCCACTCCTCCACACCTCCCACTCCCCCAAACCCCCACTACCCCCAACACCTCTCACTCCCCCACACCTCCCACCACTCCTTGCGGAGAACAGCATTGAGGGACCAGGGAAACCAGACCACACCAATCAAGTGTGTGTTTGTCCTTGTCCCTTCCACCTGACGCCAACAATTAGCCACTTCTATACAACCACACGTGGGAAAACGAACGTATGTTGAGGGTATGACGGAAGGGGTGGGATAGAGAGGGAAGGATTGAGATTAGAGGGAAGTATAAGGAAGATAGGGAAGAAAGCGCTGTGGTGAGAAGGGATGTATAGGGAGTGGCAGAAACCTATCGTTCCTGGTAGGATGGGATATAGGATGACGTTGGATTGGGCAGGATAGAATAAGGATTGGGTGGGACAATATTTAAAGGGCTGGGATAAGAAAGGGTTGGATAGGGAAGCCACACATTGGATGTGGAAGGTGGAATAGGTGAGGTGCGTAGGTAGGTGTGTTTAGGTGAGGTGCGTAGGTAGGTGTGTTTAGGTGAGGTGCATATAGGTGAGATGCGTAGGTAGGTGAGCTTAGGTGAGGTGTTTAGGTAGGTGTGTTTAGGTGAGGCGCGTAGGTAGGTGTGTTTAGGTGAGGTGCGTAGGTAGGTGTGTTTAGGTGAGGTGTGTAGGTAGGTGTTTTTAGGTGAGGTGCGTAGGTAGGTGTGTTTAGGTGAGGTGCGTAGGTAGGTGTGTTTAGGTGAGGTGCACAGGTAGGTATATTTAGGTGAGGTGCGTAGGTAGGTGGGTATAGGTGAGGTGCGTAGGTAGGTGTGTTTAGGTGAGGTGCGTAGGTAGGTATATTTAGGTGAGGTGCTTAGGTAGGTATATTTAGGTGAGGTGCACAGGTAGGTATATTTAGGTGAGGTGCGTAGGTAGGTGTGTATAGGTGAGGTGCGTAGGTAGGTGTGTTTAGGTGAGGTGCGTATGTAGGTGTGTTTAGGTGAGGTGCGTATGTAGGTGTGTTTAGGTGAGGTGCGTAGGTAGGTGTGTATAGGTGAGGTGCGTAGGTAGGTGTGTTTAGGTGAGGTGCGTAGGTAGGTGTGTTTAGGTGAGGTGCGTAGGTAGGTGTGTATAGGTGAGGTGCGTAGGTAGGTGTGTTTAGGTGAGGTGCGTAGGTAGGTGTGTATAGGTGAGGTGCGTAGGTAGGTGTGTTTAGGCGAGGTGCGTAGGTAGGTGTGCATAGGTGAGGTGCGTAGGTAGGTGTGTATAGGTGAGGTGTGTAGGTAGGTGTGTGTAGGCGAGGTGCGTAGGTGTGTTTAGGTGAGATGTGTAGGTAGGTGTGTTTAGATGAGGTGCGTAGGTAGGTGTGTTTAGGTGAGGTGCGTAGATAGGTGTGTTTAGGTGAGGTGCGTAGGTAGGTGTGTTTAGGTGAGGTGCGTAGGTAGGTGTGTATAGGTGAGGTGCGTAGGTAGTGTTTAAGTGAGGTGCGCAGGTGTGTTTAGGTTAGGTGCGTAGGTAGGCGTGTATAGGTGAGGTGCGTAGGTAGGTGTGTTTAGGTGAGCTGCGTAGGTAGGTGTGCATAGGTGAGGTGCGTAGGTAGGTGTGTTTAGGTGAGGTGTGTAGGTAGGAGTGTTTAGGTGAGGTGTGTAGGTAGGTGTGTTTAGGCGAGGTGCGTAGGTGTGTTTAGGTGAGGTGCGTAGGTAGGTGTGTTTAGGTGAGATGTGTAGGTAGGTGTGTTTAGGTGAGGGGCGTAGGTAGGTGTGTTTAGGTGAGGTGCGTAGGTAGGTGTGTTTAGGTGAGGTACGTAGGTAGGTGTGTTTAGGCGAGGTGCGTAGGTAGGTGTGTTTAGGTGAGGTGCGTTGGTAGGTTTGTTTAAGTGAGGTGTGTAGGTAGGTGTGTTTAGGTGAGGTGCGTAGGTAGGTGTGTTTAGGTGAGGTGCGTAGGTAGGTGTGTTTAGGTGAGGTGCGTAGGTAGGTGTGTTTAGGTGAGGAGTGTAGGTAGGTGTGCTTATGTGAGGTGCGTAGGTAGGTGTGTTTAGGTGAGGTGCGTAGATGTGTTTAGGTGAGGTGCGTAGGTAGGTGTGTTTAGGTGAGGTGCGTAGGTGTGTTTAGGTGAAGTGCGTAGGTAGGTGTGTTCAGGTGAGGTGCGTAGGTGTGTTTAGGTGAGGTGCGTATGTAGGTGTGTTTAGATGAGGTGCGTAGGTAGGTGTGTTTAGGTGAGGTGCGTAGGTAGGTGTGTTTAGGCGAGGTGCGTAGGTAGGTGTGTTTAGGTGAGGTGCATAGGTAGGTGTGTTTAGGTGAGGTGCGTAGGTAGGTGTGTTTAGGTGAGGTGCGTAGGTAGGTGTGTTTAGGTGAGGTGCGTAGGTAGGTGTGTTTAGGTGAGGTGCGTAGGTAGGTGTGTTTAGGTGAGGTGCGTAGGTAGGTGTGTTTAGGTGAGGTGCGTAGGTAGGTGTGTTTAGGTGAGGTGCGTAGGTAGGTGTGTTTAGGTGAGGTGCGTAGGTAGGTGTGTTTAGGTGAGGTGCGTAGGTAGGTGTGTTTAGGTGAGGTGCGTATGTAGGTGTGTTTAGGTGAGGTGCGTAGGTAGGTGTGTTTAGGTGAGGTGCGTAGGTAGGTGAGTTTAGGTGAGGTGCGTAGTTAGGTGTGTTTAGGTGAGGTGCGTAGGTAGGTGTGTTTGGGTGAGGTGCGTATAGGTGAGGTGCGTAGGTAGGTGAGCTTAAGTGAGGTGTTTAGGTAGGTGTATTTAGGTGAGGTGCGTAGGTAGGTGTGTTTAGGTGAGGTGCGTAGGTAGGTGTGTTTAGGTGAGGTGCGTAGGTAGGTGTGTTTAGGTGAGGTGCGTAGGTAGGTGTGTTTAGGTGAGGTGCGTAGGTAGGTGTGTTTAGGTGAGGTGCGTAGGTAGGTGTGTTTAGGGGAGGTGCGTATGTAGGTGTGTTTAGGTGAGGTGCGTAGGTAGGTGTGTTTAGGTGAGGTGCGTAGGTAGGTGTGTTTAGGTGAGTGTGTTTAGGTGAGGTGCGTAGGTAGGTGTGTTTAGGTGAGGTGCGTAGGTAGGTGTGTTTAGGTGAGGTGCGTATGTAGGTGTGTTTAGGTGAGGTGCGTAGGTAGGTGTGTTTAGGTGAGGTGCGTAGGTAGGTGTGTTTAGGTGAGGTGCGTAGGTAGGTGTGTTTAGGTGAGGTGCGTAAGTAGGTGTGTTTAGGTGAGGTGCGTAGGTAGGTGTGTTTAGGTGAGGTGCGTAGGTAGGTGTGTTTAGGTGAGGTGCGTAGGTAGGTGTATTTAGGTGAGGTGCGTAGGTAGGTGTGTTTAGGTGAGGTGCGTAGGTAGGTGTGTTTAGGTGAGGTGCGTAGGTAGGTGTGTTTAGGTGAGGTGCGTAGGTAGGTGTGTTTAGGTGAGGTGCGTAGGTAGGTGTGTTTAGGTGAGGTGCGTAGGACGGTGTGTTTAGGTGAGGTGCGTAGGTAGGTGTGTTTAGGTGAGGTGCGTAGGTAGGTGTGTTTAGGTGATAGGACGGTGTGTTTAGGTGAGGTGCGTAGGTAGGTGTGTTTAGGTGAGGTGCGTAGGTAGGTGTGTTTAGGTGAGGTGCGTAGGTAGGTGTGTTTAGGTGAGGTGCGTAGGTAGGTGTGTTTAGGTGAGGTGCGTAGGTAGGTGTGTTTAGGTGAGGTGCGTAGGTAGGTGTGTTTAGGTGAGGTGCGTAGGTAGGTGTGTTTAGGTGAGGTGCGTAGGTAGGTGTGTTTAGGTGAGGTGCGTAGGTAGGTGTGTTTAGGTGAGGTGCGTAGGTAGGTGTGTTTAGGTGAGGTGCGTAGGTAGGTGTGTTTAGGTGAGGTGCGTAGGTAGGTGTGTTTAGGTGAGGTGCGTAGGTAGGTGTGTTTAGGTGAGGTGCGTAGGTAGGTGTGTTTAGGTGAGGTGCGTAGGTAGGTGTGTTTAGGTGAGGTGCGTAGGTAGGTGTGTTTAGGTGAGGTGCGTAGGTAGGTGTGTTTAGGTGAGGTGCGTAGGTAGGTGTGTTTAGGTGAGGTGCGTAGGAAGGTGGGTTTAGGTGAGGTGCGTAGTGTAGGTGTGTTTAGGTGAGGTGCGTAGGTAGGTGTGTTTAGGTGAGGTGCGTAGGTAGGTGTGTTTAGGTGAGGTGCGTAGGTAGGTGTGTTTAGGTGAGGTGCGTAGGTAGGTGTGTTTAGGTGAGGTGCGTAGGTAGGTGTGTTTAGGTGAGGTGCGTAGGTAGGTGTGTTTAGGTGAGGTGCGTAGGTAGGTGTGTTTAGGTGAGGTGCGTAGGTAGGTGTGTTTAGGTGAGGTGCGTAGGTAGGTGTGTTTAGGTGAGGTGCGTAGGTAGGTGTGTTTAGGTGAGGTGCGTAGGTAGGTGTGTTTAGGTGAGGTGCGTAGGTAGGTGTGTTTAGGTGAGGTGCGTAGGTAGGTGTGTTTAGGTGAGGTGCGTAGGTAGGTGTGTTTAGGTGAGGTGCGTAGGTAGGTGTGTTTAGGTGAGGTGCGTAGGTAGGTGTGTTTAGGTGAGGTGCGTATGTAGGTGTGTTTAGGTGAGGTGCGTAGGTAGGTGTGTTTAGGTGAGGTGCGTAGGTAGGTGTGTTTAGGTGAGGTGCGTAGGTAGGTGTGTTTAGGGGAGGTGCGTAGGTAGGTGTGTTTAGGTGAGGTGCGTAGGTAGGTGTGTTTAGGTGAGGTGCGTAGGTAGGTGTGTTTAGGTGAGGTGCGTAGGTAGGTGTGTTTAGGGGAGGTGCGTAGGTAGGTGTGTTTAGGTGAGGTGCGTAGGTAGGTGTGTTTAGGTGAGGTGCGTAGGTAGGTGTGTTTAGGTGAGGTGCGTAGGTAGGTGTGTTTAGGTGAGGTGCGTAGGTAGGTGTGTTTAGGTGAGGTGCGTAGGTAGGTGTGTTTAGGTGAGGTGCGTAGGTAGGTGTGTTTAGGTGAGGTGCGTAGGTAGGTGTGTTTAGGTGAGGTGCGTAGGTAGGTGTGTTTAGGTGAGGTGCGTAGGTAGGTGTGTTTAGGTGAGGTGCGTAGGTAGGTGTGTTTAGGCGAGGTCTCCTGATGAAGATTATGAACTTTCTTTTATTCTCTTTAGAAAACGCTTCTGCTGGCGTCGTCACTGTAAGAGCCAGATGTGGCAGGGTGGCAAGCTAGCAGAGTGGCAGGGTGGCAAGCTAGCAGAGTGGCAGGGTGGCAAGCTAGCAGGGTGGTAGGGTGGCAAGCTAGCCAGGTGGCAGGGTGGCAAGCTAGCAGAGTGGCAGGGTGGCAGGGTGGCAAGCTAGCAGAGTGGCAGGGTGGCAGGGTGGCAAGCTAGCAGGGTGGCAAGCTAGCAGAGTGGCAGGGTGGCAAGCTAGCAGGGTGGTAGGGTGGCAAGCTAGCCAGGTGGCAGGGTGGCAAGCTAGCAGGGTGACAGGCTAGTAGGGTGGCAAGCTAGCAGAGTGGCAGGGTGGCAAGCTAGCAGGGTGGCAAGCTGGCAGGGTGGCAAGCTAATAGGGTGGCAGGGTGGCAAGCTAGCAGAGTGGCAGGGTGGTAAACTAGCAGGGTGGCAAGCTAGCAGAGTGGCAGGGTGGCAAGCTAGCAGGGTGGCAAACTAGCAGGGTGGCAAGCTAGCAGGGTGGCAGGGACACGAGCTGGCAGGGTGGCAAGCTAGCACGGTGGCAGGGACACGAGCTGGCAGGGTGGCAAGCTAGCACGGTGGCAAGCTAGCAGAGTGGCAAGCTAGCAGGGTGGCAATAGCAGGGTGGCAAGCTAGCAGGGTGGCAAGCTAGCAGGGTGGCAGGGTGGCAAGCTAGTAGAGTGGCAAGCTAGCAGGGTGGCAGGGTGAGAGGGTGGCAGGGTGGCAGGGTGGCAAGCTAGTAGAGTGGCAAGCTATCAGGGTGGCAGGGTGGCAAGCTAGCAGGGTGGCAGGGTGGCAAGCTAGCAGGGTAGCAGGGTGGCAAGCTAGTAGGGTAGCAGGGTGGCAAGCTAGCAGGGTGGCAGGGTGGCAAGCTAGTAGGGTAGCAGGGTGGCAAGCTAGCAGGGTAGCAGGGTGGCAATCTAGCAGGGTGGCAGGGTGGCAGGGTGGCAGGGTGGCAGGGTGGCAGGGTGGCAGGGTGGCAGGGTGGCAGGGAGAGCGGACATGAAGTGAAGGTAACAAAAGGAAAGATAAAATAAAAAAAAAACTGAAGCTTATAAAGTTGAGACAATAAGAAATGAAAAGAGTAGATGTGAGCGACGAGGAAACATTCTGGGAAGGTGAGAAGGAAGAAAAGTTGGAAGAAAGGAGAGGAGGAAGAAGAGCAGGTGGAGGAAGATAGAGAAAAGGCAGAGCTGAGGATGAGGAAAAGAAAGGAGGCATAAGAATCTGGATGGAGGAGGAGCAGGAAGACGGAGACAAGGAGAAAGACGTGGAGGAGGAAGAGAAGGAGGGGAGGAACAAGAGGAGGAGGAGGAGGAGGAGTAGGAGG
Source organism: Cherax quadricarinatus (assembly GCF_038502225.1). Lineage (NCBI taxonomy): Eukaryota > Metazoa > Arthropoda > Malacostraca > Decapoda > Parastacidae > Cherax > Cherax quadricarinatus. Next base: position 16,254,064 of record NC_091337.1, on the reverse strand, counting down.
AGGAGGAGTAGGAGGAGGAGGAAGAAAAAGAAGAGTAGGAGGAGGAGGAGGAGGAATACAAGAATAAGTTGAAAATATATCTCAACCTTTTGGAATATACTGAGACACTCTCACTGCAGAGCGATTACCCAAGTCAGTCGCCTACACTGATTTCCTTCCATGAATGTAAATTTCTTCTCCGGATTTCCTCTCGGATGGATTATCTCTTCCTCCTCTTCTCTTCTTCCCGTCTGTGGTGCAACTGGTAGCGTGCAGGACAGATCCAGGGGGTTCAAAGATCGATACCTCTACTACTCCAGCCAGGTAAGTAGTAGTAGTTCCCAGTAGTAATCTTTCCAGGTGGTCACTGGATCGATGACTTTACTAATTCTTCAAGGTAGTAATAAGTTGTTTGAAACAAGGTATATAATGCAAACAAGTTTATACAAAGGTACTTGTCGTCCAACGTTAAGTCACGTTTAGCCCACCAGAAACTTTATCGCTCCATAGGGAAGTATACTGTAGGTGAGGTGCTGCTGCAAGGTCTGTCACCTGACGGATGTGTCCTAACGGCCTGAAATCAGTTCAGGTAAAACTCTGGAGAAACTGGAGCTTCTCGTATTCTGCACATTTATATTGCTCAGACTAAGGAGGGAGGCTTCAAGGCAACAAATCCTTTGCCACTCCTCCTTGATGATTAGTTTTTCAGTCGATTCATCCAAGTGGTTGTGGATATTTATATAAATAAAAATGGTTTTATTGACATTGTTATTATGGCAGGAGTATTTATGCTCGATGACACGAGTGTATAAGTCGCTTACTGTTTCCTCCCCTATGTACACTTTCTCGCGCTGTCCTCCTTGTATGATGTACTCCAGCGTGTGGGTTTCTTGCTGGTCAAGTGATCACTGGTAGTGCTGGTGATGTAAGCACTGAGAGAAGGCACTGAATATATTGTTAGCTAGTTTGTTGTTCAGGGAGGAAGAGAAATCAATCTGGAGATTTTTTTGGGGGGGGATGTTAGTGGGTCTGCGTAACGAATCCGATGATAGCTCAACTTGAGGGACTGTCCTTCCACGAAGGCAGAGGGACTGATCGCCTCAAAGCTACTCTCCAGAGAAGGGTAGCATTGAAAATGGGTTGGGCAAATATTTTTGTTAGTGAATTTGGGTTTGAGAAAGACATGCCTAGTATGGGCCATAAGTCCTGCTGCGGTGTTACTCCTTTCTTATGTTCTTACATTCGCCTGTACTTACTGAAGAAGGCTGGTGAGCAGGCAAAACGTTACAATAATAAAGATTCCCAAGTGTTACACACATGTCTTACTTTGGAAATATAAACACTTAAGCAGTGTATAATGTGATCTTTTATTGATAACGTTTCGCCCACGCAGTGGACTTTATCAAGTCACAAACAGATCTACCTGGTAATACTCACGTACCTTTCACCCAGGTAGATCTGTGTGTGACTTGATAAAGCCCACTGTGTGGGCGAAACGTTGTCAATAAATGATCACATTATACTGCTTAAGTGTTTATATTACCATTGTGCCGGTATTTTATGCCATTTATTTCCATGTCTTGCTTTCATAATTCTGGCTGAAAAGCATTAAATAATCTGCGTTAGTTGGCTTATGATACAATATTTGTGTCAAACAACTATATGATGGTGAAGAAGAGGATGACTCGTTCAGTGGTTCACTATCCCCTGGTCTACCATTGCTTGGTCTAACACACTGGTCTACCACAGCTTGGTCTAACACACTGGTCTACCACAGCTTGGTCTAACACACTGGTCTACCACAGCTTGGTCTAACACACTGGTCTACCACAGCTTGGTCTAACACACTGGTCTACCACAGCTTGGTCTAACACACTGGTCTATCACAGCTTGGTCTAACGCACTGGTCTACCACAGCTTGGTCTAACACACTGGTCTACCACAGCTTGGTCTAACACACTGGTCTACCACAGCTTGGTCTAACACACTGGTCTACCACAGCTTGGTCTAACACACTGGTCTACCACAGCTTGGTATAACACACTGGTCTATCACAGCTTGGTCTAACACGCTGGTCTACCACAGCTTGGTCTAACACGCTGGTCTACCACAGCTTGGGCTATCACACTGGTCTACACAGCTTGGTCTAACACACTGGTCTACTACAGCTTGGTCTAACACGCTGGTCTACTACAGGTTGGGCTATCACACTGGTCTACCACAGCTTGGTCTAACACACTGGGCTACCACAGCTTGGTCTAACACACTGGTCTACCACAGCTTGGTCTAACACACTGGTCTACCACAGCTTGGTCTAACACACTGGTCTATCACAGCTTGGTCTAACACGCTGGTCTACCACAGCTTGGCTTAACACACTGGTCTACCACAGCATGGTCTAACACACTGGTCTACCACAGCTTGGTCTGACACGCTGGTCTACCACAGCTTGGTCTGACACGCTGGTCTACCACAGCATGGTCTAACACACTGGTCTTCCACAGCTTGGTCTAACACGCTGGTCTACCATAGCTTGGTTTAACGCGCTGGTCTACCACAGCTTGGTCTAACACGCTGGTCTACCACAGCTTGGTTTAACGCGCTGGTCTACCACAGCTTGGTCTAATACACTGGTCTACCACAGCTTGGTCTAACGCTGGTCTACCACAGCTTGGTCTAACACGCTGATCTTCCCAGACCTTTTAATAAATAAAATATTACCATGGTTTATCCGAAGGTAAGATGTTGATTTCCTCACAGGAATCCTACAGACAATTTCTTAACTACTTTGAGTAAGCTTTTCCACCCTAATGCCTTCATCCCTTCCTCCGTCACTCCATCCCTTCCTTCCACCCTCCCTCCGTCACTCCATCCCTTCCTCCCTCCCTCCATCAGCCCATCAACTCCAATCGTAATTTAAATACCCCGCGGCCAGCCTCTGAATGCCAGCCTAGCTCTTTGTTCTCGCCTTCCTCCGCCAAATTCTGGCCCCTCCGCCGCCCACATCGCCGCTCACACGCCCGCCCATTCCGCTACTCTCCCACCCATAAATACTGCCAGCACCCCTAACCTCGAAAATTAAGGTTCTTGGAGGTCATCCTCAACCTGGAACCATGAAATTGGGGTGGCGGAGGTAGGTGGGCGAAGGTGGGTGTGTCAACCAGGTGGAGAGGCCATCCAACTGACGAACCATCCAGCTGGCGAACCTTCGCCACACTTGGAGCTGTCATTGATGTTATGGTACCGTCCACACTGAATGGTGTGTGTCCACCACTGCATTGGTACTGTCCACTGCTACAATGTAAATGTCCACAACTACAGTGGTACTTTCCAGTTACAGTGGAACTAGGTATTTGAATGCCCATCTTGATATCAATTTCTCTGGCGGTGAGTTACGCTATCTTAAGACTTTGCGTCTTGTAAGATCTTCTTGTCGCAATAATTCTTCGTTATCTAAGACTCTCTGTCTTCGAAGACGGAGATTTTTACCTCTCCTCAACACACACACACACACAACCTATCTCTCTCACACACAAACACATACACACACTTTTCTCTCAATTCCATTGAAACACATCACTATCACCACCACCAAACTACCACCACCAAACTACCACCACACTACCAACACCACCACTACCAACACCACCACCATTGCCACCATCACCACCACCCCCCACCACCACCACCACCACCATCACAATCATCAGACCCAACAAACAATTAAGTCCTCGCCTCGACTCACAATCGACCGTGACGGAGCTGTGTGGTGGTCCACCTCTTGTTTATTTCTGACTCGAGTCCACGTTTGTGTCTTTATCAACTAGTCGACAAGTATCGCTTAACACCCAGAAATATGACACTACAGTATAACGTTTACCTAGCTATTTACCTTGACACTAACTTATTGTAGTAGTAGTAATAGTATTAGTACTAGCAGTACTACTAGTTTCAATAGTACTACTATTACTAGTACCACTAGTATTACTACTACTAGTACTAGTAGTTCTGCTGCTACTATTAGTAGTACTACTGTTAGTGCTAGTAGTAGTATCACTACTACTACTGCTACTAGTACTACTACTACCAGTACTAGTAGTACTAGCAGCTTGTATACAAGAGTTAATTGAAAAGAAAATGGAAAATAAGGACGAACACAGAAACAGCAATAATAATAACAACAATAATAACAATAATAATATAATTATAATAATAATAATAATAATAATAATAATAATAATAATAATAATAATAATAACAATAATGTTATTAACGATATTGATTTCAATTATAATTATATTTGACATGATTGTTGTATTCAACTCCAGGATTGTGACCTAGACACGGAGATTGAAAATATATTTAAAATATGAATACAAATTACTCCTGAGAGAGAGAGTGAGAGTAAGAGTGAGAGAGAGAGAGAGAGAGAGAGAGAGAGTGAGAGAGAGAGAGTGTGAGAGTGAGAGAGAGAGAGAGAGAGAGAGAGAGAGAGAGAGAGAGAGAGAGAGAGAGAGAGAGTGAGAGAGAGAGAGTGTGAGAGTGAGAGAGAGAGAGAGAGAGAGAGAGAGAGAGAGAGAGAGAGAGAGAGAGAGAGAGAGAGAGAGAGAGAGAGAGAGAGAGAGAGAGAGAGAGAGAGAGAGAACAATTATCCTGATAGCAGGAAAAATCTTCAGACAGATAAGAGGCTTCACGTGCAAGAAGCATTGAAAAAAAATTGCTAAACAAACAGTCTGCACGCAAACATACTCACGCACACACAGACACACAGACACACAGACAAACACACACACACACACACACACACACACACACACACACACACACGCCTCCACTACGTCATTTTCTAGGCTATTCCACTGCCTGACAACTCTATGACTGAAGAAATACTTCCTAATATCTCTCTGACTCATTTGTGTCTTCAACTTCCAATTGTGGCCTCTTGTTTCTGTGTCCCCTCCCTGGAACATCCTGTCTTTGTCCACCTTGTCTATTCCACGCAGTATTTTATATGTCGTTATCATGTCTCCCCTGACCCTCCTGTCCTCCAGTGTCGTCAGGCCGATTTCCCTTAATCTTTCTTCATAGGACATTCCCCTTAGCTCTGGAACTAACCTTGTCGCAAACCTTTGTACTTTCTCTAGTTTCTTGATGTGCTTTATCAAGTGCGGGTTCCAAACAGGTGCTGCATACTCCAGTATGGGCATACACAGTTTTAAGACGAGGTTTGATAAAGCTCATGGAGCGGGGAGAGGGCCCAGTAGCAACCGGTGAAGAGGCGGGGCCAGGAGCTAAGACTCGACCCCTGCAACCACAAATAGGTGAGTACACACACACACACATACACACACACACACACACACACACACACACACACACACACATTAATGTCACATCGGCTACGCCCTGGTGTCACCTGTGACCAGTTATATTTCCCTGACGTGGTAGGATTGAACTCTAATAATTATACATCTTCGTGATGTTTCTCCTTAACTGTCTCAGCAGCGGCGCACGGAAGTCACCACTGACTCTCACAAGCATTTCAGAATTTCATTCAATTATTTTTCGTCGTCGGTGTATGAACCTCCAGTGAGCAGTGGGCTAATTTTAGGGAAATTTTTAATTTAAATTTGGCATATATTTAGAAATATTTAGATTATTTTTGTTCCTTATGCGTTTCTTCCATCTCATAGAAACGTTTAAATTCGTGTCATGTATCGGTCATCCCTCGTTGTAGATCATATTTCCTTCGTTGTGACGTATTCTCGCATTTTGGTAGTTCTCTAACCTTCGTTTTTTCTTCTTCTGTATATTCCTCTTCATTCTCTTTCATTGACCGATCTCCCATTTCAGAAGAGGAGAGGGAAGAGGAGAGGGAAGTGGAGGACTGGGGTAAGAGGAAGGACAGAGAGAATATCAGAGCTCAGTGGTGTTATACACCTGACTTGCTCCCAAAGGGATCGTCGCCATGCTTATTGCTGTGTAAGGTCCTCTTCCTTCTGAGTCGTCAGCATAGATCAGCTTCACTAGTCTACCAAAGTCACAGCTACCGACTCGATTACACTAGCAAAGTCGCAAATTCAAGTTAAACTAAGCCAGCAAATTCACATATGCCAGGTATTCTAGACTAACAAGGTTATATATTCCACCTCGACTAGCTTACTTTTCAGCAACATGTGCCCTCTTTTTAAATAGATTAGCACAGTTAGGAGGGGAAGGGAGTGGAGGGAAGGTGATCAGAGGGGAAAGCATTGGAGGGGATGATGGGAAGTGAGAGGAGGATTCCTCCCATACCTCAGACTTTCTATTCTTCGTTATGCTTGCTAATGCACCCCAGGATATTGACAGACTCTTGCTCCATAAAAGAAAACTGGCCCCAAAAGATTCTCCGCATTATTTTCTAATATCCTTTCCCCGCTCACCTCCCTTTCCTCCAGTACATATTTCTTCATCTCTCTACGTGTTCGTAGCGCCTGCTCGATATCGCAAATGCAGACCTCTTCTACGTCTTTCTCTCTTCTCACAGTAAAAGATGAGACCACAGCCTTTCTTCCTATACAGATTCATTCCTGCTCTCTTCAAAGACTTCCAATATTCGTCTCTCTCAGATGCTATATCGCCCCTTTCATCAAACATATCTCACTTCCCAGCTATATAATAGTCCCCCCCTCTCTCTCCTCTTCCTCTTTCTTCTCTATCCTCCTATTCGTCCTCTCTCCTCGTCCTAGTTTCCGCTCCTCATGTCACTCACTGCCACCACTGTCAGGTGTTTCCTACGCGTCAACACTGGCGTTGCTGCATCTGTCAGACACAAACACCTGTGATGGTGTATCTCTCAGACACAAACACCAGTGATGGTGTATCTCTCAGACACAAACACCAGTGATGGTGTATCTCTCATAAACCAACACTAGTGATGGTGTATCTCTCAGACACAAACACCAGTGATGGTGTATTTCTCAGACACAAACACCAGTGTTGGTGTATCTCTCAGACACAAACACCAGTGATGGTGTATCTCTCAGACACAAACACCTGTGATGGTGTATCTCTCAGACACAAACACCAGTGATGGTGTATCTCTCAGACACAAACACCAGTGATGGTGTATCTCTCAGACACAAACACCAGTGATGGTGTATCTCTCAGACACAAACACCAGTGATGGTGTATCTCTCAGACACAAACACCAGTGATGGTGTATCTCTCAGACACAAACACCAGTGATGGTGTATCTCTCAGACACAAACACCAGTGATAGTGTATCTCTCAGACACAAACACCAGTGATGGTGTATCTCTCATACACAAACACCAGTGATGGTGTATCTCTCAGACACAAACACCAGTGATGGTGTATCTCTCATACACAAACACCAGTGATGGTGTCTCTCTCAGACACAAACACCAGTGATGGTGTATCTCTCATAAACAAACACTAGTGATGGTGTATCTCTCAGACACAAACACCAGTGATGGTGTATTTCTCAGACACAAACACCAGTGTTGGTGTATCTCTCAGACACAAACACCAGTGATGGTGTATCTCTCAGACACAAACACCAGTGATGGTGTATCTCTCAGACACAAACACCAGTGATGGTGTATCTCTCAGATACAAACACCTGTGATGGTGTATCTCTCAGACAAAAACAACAGTGATGGTGTATCTCTCAGACACAAAGACCAGTGATGGTGTATCTCTCAGACACAAACACCAGTGATGGTGTATCTCTCAGACACAAAGACCAGTGATGGTGTATCTCTCAGACACAAACACCTGTGATGGTGTCTCTCTCAGATACAAACACCTGTGATGGTGTATCTCTCAGACAAAAACAACAGTGATGGTGTATCTCTCAGACACAAACACCAGTGATGGTGTATCTCTCAGACACAAACACCAGTGATGGTGTATCTCTCAGACACAAACACCAGTGACGGTGTATCTCTCAGACACAAACACCAGTGATGGTGTATCTCTCAGACACAAACACCAGTGATGGTGTATCTCTCAGACACAAACACCTGTGGTGTATCTCTCAGACACAAACACCAGTGACGGTGTATCTCTCAGACACAAACACCAGTGATGGTGTATCTCTCAGACACAAACACCAGTGATGGTGTATCTCTCAGACACAAACACCAGTGATGGTGTATCTCTCAGACACAAACACCAGTGTTGGTGTATCTCTCAGACACAAACACCAGTGTTGGTGTATCTCTCAGACACAAACACCAGTGATGGTGTATCTCTCAGACACAAACACCAGTGATGGTGTATCTCTCAGGCACAAACACCAGTGATGGTGTATCTCTCAGACACAAACACCAGTGATGGTGTATCTCTCAGACACAAACGCCAGTGATGGTGTATCTCTCAGACACAAACACCTGTGGTGGTGTATCTCTCAGACACAAACGCCAGTGATGGTGTATCTCTCAGACACAAACACCTGTGATGGTGTATCTCTCAGACACAAACACCAGTGATGGTGTATCTCTCAGACACAAACACCAGTGATGGTGTATCTCTCAGACAAACGCCAGTGATGGTGTATCTCTCAGACACAAACACCTGTGGTGGTGTATCTCTCAGACACAAACACCAGTGATGGTGTATCTCTCAGACACAAACGCCAGTGATGGTGTATCTCTCAGACACAAACACCAGTGATGGTGTATCTCTCAGACACAAACACCTGTGATGGTGTATCTCTCAGACACAAACACCTGTGATGGTGTATCTCTCAGACACAAACACCTGTGATGGTGTATCTCTCAGACACAAACACCAGTGATGGTGTATCTCTCAGACACAAACACCTGTGATGGTGTATCTCTCAGACACAAACACCAGTGATGGTGTATCTCTCAGACACAAACACCAGTGATGGTGTATCTCTCAGACACAAACACCTGTGATGGTGTATCTCTCAGACACAAACACCAGTGATGGTGTATCTCTCAGACACAAACACCAGTGATGGTGTATCTCTCAGACACAAACACTAGTGATGGTGTATCTCTCAGACACAAACACCAGTGATGGTGTATCTCTCAGACACAAACACTAGTGATGGTGTATCTCTCAGACACAAACACCAGTGATGGTGTATCTCTCAGACACAAACACCAGTGTCTCTTCACCTCCCCCCCCCTCCTCCCCGACAGCAACACCAATATTTCAGAGGTGAATTTATTTTAAACAGCTAATGCTTGCAAGACCGCAGCGTCACTCCTCGGGACTCTCAAGAACTACGCTCATCCATCGTAGCACGCACGCACGCACGCATGCACACGCGCAGACACGCACACACACACACACACACACACACACACATACACACACACACGCACACATACACACACGCGCGCGCGCGAGCCACAAAATACCATTTACAAACTTTTTTATAATCATCTTAAGGGATCAACAGTGCTCTTGATGCCTTGATTTCCCTCTCTCTCTCTCTCTCTCTCTCTCTCTCTCTCTCTCTCTCTCTCTCCTTGTCTTCTTCTTTCCTCTCCCCTGTCTTCTTATCTCCCCTCTCATTTCCTCTCCATTTCCTCCATCCTTGCTCCTTATTTCTTCCTTGTCCTTTACTTCCTCGCTGCCTTTTCCTACTTATTTTTTCTCCTTGTCCCAGTTTTTCTATTCTTCTTGCCCTTTCTTCCTTTCTTTCCTCTTCTTTCCTCCTTTCTTTCCTCTTCTTTCCTCCTCTTTTGACTCCTTTCGTTTCTCTCTGTTCACATTTTTCCCTCTCTCTCTCTTCTTGTCTAGCATCACTCTGTCATAGTTTCTCTTTTCCATGTCCTGCGTCTTAGCCTTCTCATTTATTCTTCTTCCTATTTTCCTCTTTCTCGTGCTTCTTCTACTCCTCTTTCTACATCTTTCAATCCCCCTCACGTTTCCCCTCCCATGTTTCTTCCTGTATCCTCCCTTTCATGCTTCCCCTTCCTCTTCCCCTCCCTCGCTCCATCACATGTTCCCCCTTTTCTCATGTTCACAACTACCATATTTACCCCCTCCCCTCATGTGCTTCCTTTTCCCCAACCCCTTTCCTCATGTATTCCTCTTCCCCGTCCCGCTCCTTAGCATCTCCCCCCTCACTCATGCTTTTTCCCACCCCTCTCTCTTTCCCCTCTCCTCTGACATCTTGGTGACATTCCCCTCCACAAACCACTCAGGTATCGTCAATTACTTTTTTCTATAGCCTCGATGCTTTCCCTTATCAGGGAAAGCACTCTCATCAGCCCCATAAAAAGAACTGTCATGTTTGTGAAAACTTCTTAGGTTGGTTTTCGACATAAAATTACCTCATTCCATCAGTCGTTTCCTCAGTCTCGCTCTTCAAGAATTGTTTCTCCTCCTTGAAGTGGGAGGGAGAGCGAGAGGCAGATATTAGTCACGGCTTCAAGGAAAATGTGGAGTGGATGCAAAAGGGCTAAAAAAAAAAAAAAGAAAAGTGAAGGAAGGAAGGGATGGAAGTACACCAATGGGTCGTGTGAACACCTACAAGGCTTCCCCCCTTTCCTTCCCAGTGAAAATAAATCACTTTGTCTGGCTGTGCTTAAGTAAACTTACTTATCTACTTATTTAAGGTTGTTTGAACACCGGCTTTGTTAGAGAGTCGTTGGTGCACTTGCTGGATTGTAGATCGTTCGCAAACCCGCTGGTGCGTGGGTTGTTTGGGGCTCCTCTCCAGGGGCTTAATGGTCAATCGAATGCCCGCAAAGTCGTTCGAATACCCGCGAGTTCTTTCAAACACTCGCTGACTTGCGAGTCGTTCGAACACCAGCAAGACAACTGGTCGAACACCGGCGACGTGCGGGTCGCGACGACGCTACAAGAGAAGGACATCGAACTCGCTCGCGCGGAAACCCGAGGGATGATCCACACAAAGTTAAATTAAAATAGCTCCCTTGTTTCAGCTGTCTGTTCTTGTTGGACGAACAGCTAACGCCAGGCGCACGTACGTCAAAACGCACGTCGGGCGTACGTCACACTCTATGTCGGGCGTACGTCGGACGTATGAGAAACGTAGTACCACCTCTTAACCTGGCTTCACACGCGGGAAAGTGCAAATCATTCAGATGCGATGCCTATCAAAATACATTTAGTCAGCAAGCCGTTCCGTTTCAGGCTACGTCACTCTGTCTCTCAAGAAACAATCACTCAGCTTCTCTGTCATAAAATTGGACAGTCAGCATGTTAAAAATCTCTTCATTGAGTCGCTCTGTCAAAATCTGTAACTCAGTCTCCTGTCGAAATCCGTCGGCTAATCTCCCTGTCAAAATCATGACATTTAATATCCTTGTAAAGAGTCTAATTTATTCTCCCTATCATAAAAAATTAATTTCCTGTCAAGAAACCACTTCCTTTAATATGACTGTCAAAAACCTCCGTCACTTAATCTCCCTGTCAAAACCCACGTCACTTAATCTTCCTGTCAAAACCCCCATCATTTAATATCTCTGTCAAAGCCCCCGGTCAGTTAATCTCAATGTCAAACCCCCGTCACTTAATCTCTCTGTCTAAACCCCCGACATTTAATCTCCATGTCATTCAACACTCCGTCTAAAACCTCCAGGCAGAGTCTCATTGTGGCTTTAATCCCAACTGTTTCCCCTAAAATACCAACGTCGGATGGTAGGCAGGGTGGGGGGGGGGCGCCGCGCCCCCTCCCCAAGCCCGACACGAACAATGGGACGCTTTGTTTTGGCGAGAACCGCTAGACAATAATAAATGCGAGGTTCGGAGGACTCAATCGATTGTCCTCTGGTTTTCCTCCCATCCTTTAACCTCTCTTACTCCCCTCCCATCTCTTCCTGTGTCTCCCGGAGGTCCACGGCCGTTGACACTTTCCTCGGGAATTTCCTGATGTTTGGAAGGGATTTAGGGAGAGGCTATGGACTGTAATATCCCTGGAGGTTAGAACCCTGGTGTCAGGAGGAGGAAGTAGAGGGAAAGAGGAGTATAAACTGGAAAACCAACAAGTACAAGAGGAAGAATAAGACGAAGAAAACAGATATAGAAAAAGATGTACGAGTGAGCTTTAATAATAATAATAATAATTATTATTACTATTATTATAGTTATAAATAATTTTATTTTTATTATTAAACACCAAAAGATTTTAAGATTTTTCTGGAAAAGAAACTCTCAGAGTATGTGATGTTTATGTCTGGACGGTACCTACCTACCTACAGTGATGGAAATGTGGAGGTAAGCAGGTCCACGGTATGGGCAGGCTTCAAAAATTTCCCTCTCTGCATACTTGGGATCAAATATAATCCAATCTTATTCCTCAGGCGCTGTATGATCCCTTAGGTTCATACGGTTCCCCAAGTGCTGCGTATGCGTAATACTTATTAATAAAGATTCGTAAGTGTTGCATATATATCTCATTCTTCAGTTAACATACCCAAGCATTACGCATGTGTCTTATTCGTCAATAAAGTTGCTTAAGTGTTGCACATGCGTCTTATTCATCAATAAAGTTGCTTAAGTGTTGCGCATGTGTCTTATTCGTCAATAAAATTGCTTAAGTGTTGCACATGTGTCTTATTCATCAATAAAGTTGCTTAAATGTTGCACATGTGTCTTATTCATCAATAAAGTTGCTTAAGTGTTGCACATGTGTCTTATTCATCAATAAAGTTGCTTTAGTGTTGCACATGTGACTTATTCATCAATAAAGTTTCTTAAGTGTTGCACATGTGTCTTATTCATCAATAAAGAAGCTCAGGTGTTGCGAATGCGACTTATTCATCATGCTGGTACTCTGTTCTGTCAGTAGTGACACACTGACAGATAGACACTTCTCACTGTATATACCGTAATAGATATACACTTCTCACTGTATATACCGTAATAGATATACACTTCTCACTGTATATACACTAATAGATATACACTTCTCACTGTATATGCACTAATAGATATACACTTCTCACTGTATATACTGTAATAGATATACACTTCTCACTGTATATACACTAATAGATATACACTTCTCACTGTATATGCACTAATAGATATACACTTCTCACTGTATATACACTAATAGATATACACTTCTCACTGTATATACACTAATAGATATACACTTCTCACTGTATATACACTAATAGATATACACTTCTCACTGTATATACACTAATAGATATACACTTCTCACAGCATATACACTATTAGATATACACTTCTCACTGTATATACCGTAATAGATATACACTTCTCACTGCATATATACTAATAGATATACACTTCTCACTGTATATACACTAATAGATATACACTTCTCACTGTATATACATTAATAGATATACACTTCTCACTGTATATATATACTAATAAATATACACTTCTCACTGTATATACACTAATAGATATACACTTCTCACTGTATATACACTAATAGATATACACTTCTCACTGTATATACACTAATAGATATTCACTTCTCACTGTATATACCGTAATAGATATACACTTCTCACTGTATATATACTAATAGATATACACTTCTCACTGTATATACACTAATAGATATACATTTCTCACTGTATATACACTAATAGATATACACTTCACAGTATATACACTATTAGATATACACTTCTCACAGTATATACACTAATAGATATACACTTCTCACTGTATATACACTAACAGATATACACTTCTCACAGTATATACACTAATAGATATACACTTCTTACTGTATATACACTAACAGATATACACTTCTCACTATATATACACTAATAGATGTGCACTTCTCACTGTATATACATTAATAGATATACACTTCTCACTGTATATATACTAATAGATATACACTTCTCACTGTATATACACTAATAGATATACACTTCTCACTGTATATACACTAACAGATATACACTTCTCACAGTATATACACTAATAAATATACACTTCTCAATGTATATACACTAATAGATATACACTTCTCACTGTATATACACTAATACATATACACATCTCAGTATATATACATGGCTACCAAATAACATTAGCATCACAGTCATTGAAAGAGATGATGAAGTGTCAAAAACAGAACCAAAGAAATAAAAAAATGCAATTTTTTTTTTGGCGAGAAACATTGCAACAGATAAAAAAAAAGTAGATTCATATGAACCGTTTAAAATTGTAAGAGTCAGACAGCGCAAGAAGTGGTGGAGGCTTGAACCTCTGTCTGCTCAGCGCTACCTAGTTGATATACGTTGAGAGGGAATTTATACAGTGCCATGTAAGTATGTTCACGGTCAGGCGATAAATCCTCAAGACTCACACAACGTTTGGCCAGTTATCAAACGGAGGGTCGTGCCTACAACACTCGTTGTACTGCTCCAGCCACACGGGTTTAGAAATTCGTGGATTGTAATATATAATTGCTTTGGATTTTTATTAAAAAAAAAGTGAGTACGTTGAAGATGAGAGGCTGGGTGGTGGTGATGGTGATAATGAAGGGAGTCACGGGGACCAGCTGGCACCAGGTTGCTAATGTGACGGTCTCAGAGATTTCCCCCGGTCCAGTGAAGGTCTCAAGACGTGAGCTAGGTCCTGTTAAGAACGTCTCAGGGCCTGACCTAGGTCCTGCTAAGAACGTCTCAGAGCCTGACCCAGGTCCTGTGAAGAACGTCTCAGAGCCTGACCTAGGTCCTGTGAC
>NC_091337.1:16189387-16226887 GCF_038502225.1 Cherax quadricarinatus | reverse complement strand
GTGAGTGGGGTCTGTGGTTGGGAGAGGGGAGAGTGGGGTCTGTGGTTGGGAGAGGGGAGAGTGGGGTCTGTGGTTGGGAGAGGGGAGAGTGGGGTCTGTGGTTGGGAGAGGGGAGAGTGGGGTCTGTGGTTGGGAGAGGGGAGAGTGGGGTCTGTGGTTGGGAGAGGGGAGAGTGGGGTCTGTGGTTGGGAGAGGGGAGAGTGGGGTCTGTGGTTGGGAGAGGGGAGAGTGGGGTCTGTGGTTGGGAGAGGGGAGAGTGGGGTCTGTGGTTGGGAGAGGGGAGAGTGGGGTCTGTGGTTGGGAGAGGGGATGGGTGTTGATGTAGACTGGTCGAAGACAAATGGATACTCAAGTTTTCACCCAAAACTTAGAGAGAGAGAGAGAGAGAGAGAGAGAGAGAGAGTCTTTCAGCCAGGTAATCACCTTGCTGGGATTAGCAAACCAGGCAATTACCCCAAGTCTACATGCAGAGGCTGAAAGCGGATAAAAAAATCCAGTCTGAGGAAGTGAAGCAGAGGCTGTGCTGGATCTATCAGCCTGTGACTCTCCCAGGAGTGCAAACTACCAAGTGTCCGCCACTCAGATGATATCGAAGTCACTGTCAAATCTCGATTTTTCTGTCAAACAGACGTATGGAATCGAAAAACAATTTAATTCCACTTGCTACTTCCCTTGCAACAATGCATAGCTCCCGATGACCTTCTTAGATGGATGACAGATCTTGAGCCGAAGATTTCCATTCCCCGTGACTTGTCTTACGTTGTTAACATCGTCTGCGAGTGTCCTCCATAATATATATATGTCGTGCCGAATATGTAAAACTGGTCAATTAGCAAGAACTCATTTAAAATTAAGTCCTTTCTAAAATTTTCTCTTATAATACGTTTAAAGATATATTTTTTTCATTAATGTTAATGTAAAAATTTTAATTTTGCTCCAAAAGAATCTTAGAAAACTTACCTAACCTTATTATAACAAGTGCAATTTATTTTAGCCTAATCCTACTAAATATATTTTAAATACGTTTACGGTAATTTAATACTAAACAAACACAATGAAATATATTTTTTTCGTAATGTTTCGAATGATTTTTGCTAAATTATTGCATACACAAATTTTCACTTGTCCTATATGGCAAGATGAGCCTTGCTATTTAAGCCAAGATCGCAAGTTCTGCCTATTCGGCACGACATATATATACATATATAAATATATATAAATATACATAAATATATATATATGTCGTGCCGAATATGTAAAACTGGTCAATTAGCAAGAACTCTTTTAAAATTAAGTCCTCTCTGAAATTTTCTCTTGTACATTTAAAGATATATTTTTATATAAAAATTTTAATTTTGCACCAAAAGAATCTTACAAAACTTACCTAACCTTATTATAACAAGAGCAATTTATTTTAGCCTAACCCAACTAAATATATTTTAGATTTGTTTACAATAATTTAATACTAAACAAACACAGTGAAATATATGTTTTTCGTTAGGTTCAGGATGATTTTGGCGAAATTATTGCATACACAAATTTTCACTTTTCCTATATGGAAAGATGAGCCTTGCTATTTAAGCCAAGATCGCAAATTCTGCCTATTCCGCACGACATATATATACATATATATATACATATATATACATATATATATATATATATATATATATATATACATATATATATATATATATATATATATATATATATATATATATATATATATATATATATATATATATGATTTGAAAGATCTTGCGCAATTAATTTCTATAAATTCACAGACATTAACATACTGTTATTTCTTGTTCTCCTATGACCCGTATTTTCAGTAGTTGCGTCAATAGCTGTCAGTCAAACGTTCTCTCCTTGACAGGGAGACGAGGAAGACTGATGCCTGGCTGTCATCCTGTAGTCTCGCTGTCTTGGGACCAATACCTTGAGAAAATTTTTAACGAGTCTTCCTTTCTTCCGTGTTTGGGATTAAACTACGAGAAGGAAGAGAGAGGAGGAGGAAGAGGAGGAGGAGAAGGAGGAGGAAGAAGAAGAAGAAGAGAAGAGGAGGAGGAGGAGGAGGAAGAAGAAGAGAAGAGGAGGGAGGTAAAAAGGAGGAGGGATAAACACCTGCATGAAATCTCCATTTAAGAGTCGCACACAAGAAAGAGGAACTTTTCAAGAGGAAGAAATCAATAGTACTCGAGTGAAAATGTGTCAGAGTAACTGAAGGTTGGTAAAGGAGCTCCCTCCTGGAGTGATGGCGCCCCAGGGCAGCACTAACAGTGAGGGAGGGAGGGAAAGAAGGAGGGAAGGTTAGTGAAGGAGGGAAGTAAGTTGACTCTTGGAGTAAGGATGACCAAGGCGAGCTCCAGAAATAAGGGAAGGTGAAAAAGAGGAGATAAGGAGGGAGGGTAGGAGGGCGAGGAAGGAGTGAAAGAGAAAGGAAATTGGGAGGGGGGGGGGAGAGAAGTTGATAATTGCTGGTGATGGAGTTGTCTTGACTTGAAGATGTCAATGGTCAACTCCTCATCAATCTCTACCACCATTATCTCTCTCATTATGTCTTCTCCCAGTGTGTCTACTACCATTAAGTCAATTTCAATTATGTCTGCTCCCATTAAATGCATACCCATTATGTCTAATTTTACACCTATACTTATGTCTACTTCATTATATCTGTTACCAATATGTCTAAATCTTACATCTACACTCATGTCTACTCCCATTAAATCTATTCCAATTATGTCAACTTTTACACCTATACTACGTCTACTCCCATTATGTCTATTCTCATTATTTCTATTTTTACACCTACGCTTATGTCTACTCCCATTATGTCTCTCCTACGTGTCCTCATAGGCAGACATGTTTTACATAAAATCTCAAATATTTATATGAGAAACAAAAGAAGTCATAATATAAATGAAAACAATATACGTAACTCTAATTTATCATTACTACGATAACACGATAAGTTATCACCATAAATCGTAAAACTCACGCATTCAGTGTTTAAAACTCGTGTTTGTGAGTTGTCCATGTGAGGTTTCGTGTTTGCTGTGTCAAGTGCGTCACAACTTTCGTGTTTGCTATGTCAAGTGCGTCACAAATTTCGTGTTTGCTCTGTCAAATGCGTCACAACTTTCGTGTTTGCTATGTCAAGTGCGTTACAAATTTCGTGTTTGCTCTGTCAAATGGGTCACAACTTTCGTGTTTGCTATGTCAAGTGCGTCACAAATTTCGTGTTTGCTATGTCAAGTGCGTCACAGCTTATGAGGTTGAATTTGTGTGGGTGTTTAGACGTGTATTACATCGGTGATACATCGGAAAGTATGTGAATAAGAGACAATTTGCGTGTTAGGGGACAGTTATTGAGATGTTTCGACCCTTTGGTGGACGAAATGTCTCACTGAATTACGTAAACTGCATATTGTTTGCACGTACATACAAGATCAAGGTTTCATTTTAGATGACTTTTCGCTAAGGAGTGAGCGAAATGACTTCTTACCCCAAGTTTCGTGGGGCGAGACGCGTCTGGTGTGGAAGTAATGCGAAATTATCTCAGTCAAGAGGAAGGCTGTACACCGAAGATATAACACACACACACACACACACACACACACACACACACACACACACACACACGCACGCACACACGCACGCACACACACACACACACACACACACACAAACACACACACACACACACACACACACACGCACGCACGTACACACACACACACACACACACACACACACACACACACACACACACACATACACACACAGGCTGTCTCTAGGCACACAGGATCGATATTCAAGAGGAGGGAAAACTTAAGTTTTATACAAGGTCATGTGAGTTGGCACACCAGCGCCTTGGTGCCTGTCACACTGCTACAACAACTATGACAGTGCCACGAGGGAGAAAGAGAGAGAGAGAGAGAGAGAGAGAGAGAGAGAGAGAGAGAGAGAGAGAGAGAGAGAGAGAGAGAGAGAGAGAGAGAGTAAGTATAGAAATTTTGATTGATGAATCGAGATAAGAAGTCCAACAAGTTAAGAGGTTCATTAGCGCGAGGCCAAAGGTAGGGCGCAGGGAAAGAGGGGAGGAAAAGTAGAGGGGTGAGGGAAAGAGAAGATGAAATGGAGAGAGAGAGAGAGAGAGAGAGAGAGAGAGAGAGAGAGAGAGAGAGAGAGAGAGAGAGAGAGAGAGAGAGAGAGAGAGAGAGAGAGAGAGAGAGAGAGAGATATAGTGTATGTAAATATTTAGGAAAGGCTGATGCTAAATCGGTCGGTTATCTCTTCTTTTGTCTAGATAGTTGAGTTAAGGATAGCAAAGACAGAAGGCACTCTCCCCACCCTCCACTCTCTCTTCTCTTAATCCTGCATCACACAACTGCTGGACCATCACATCAAGGTCTGGGATGCACTGGAAGACAAGCAAAATGTCGAGGTATTGCACACTGATTTCGCAAAAGTTTTCAGCACGGTGTAATAACCCACAAAATGCGTGCAAAGGGAAACAACAGAAAAGTGGACAGACGTATTTTTAACCTGCTGTGAAACAGAACTCGGAGAGTGATAGTGAACAGAGTAAGATTGGGGCCTGCCATGGTGAAGAGCTCTGTTTCCCAAGGCACAGCTCTTGCCCCATTTCTCTCTCTCATTCAACATAGAAACATAAATCACAGTACCGTCACAGTAGACGACACTAGAATTTGTATGAGAGTTGAGTCCATTGAGGATGCTGCAAACCCTCAAGTTGATATATGCAAAGACTTTTAGTGGTCCATTGACAACAATATGATGTTTAATGAGAACATGACAGTTATTCTGCTATGTCAAAATTGAGGAAATAATGAGTGGAACAGAGAAGAGACAAATTCGAATCACTCAGTTAAAACTAAATTGTAATGTGAGTGACAGAGTGATAATGTCAGGATATCTCACGTTCAGTGATCACAACAATGTTATTATCACTGTCTCAAAGAAAATGATGAGCTGGATAACAAGACCCGTCAAAATGTGAGATGCCAAGCCAGTGATGACACTCCAGTTATTATTTTTTCTCTCTAGGGTGAAAATTGCTGCATATTAACAGCAGCATGTCTGATGCATCAGCTATGACTAATACATCTCCACTCAGTGTGTCTAATAAGCATAACATTGTCCGTTTACCCCTCCGTTTCGTAGTTCGTAATGGTGATCACTTCTCTGGTGGCTCGTCTGGTGATGTGCTGGTTGGAGAAGCAGGTGGTGACAGATCACAGCCGATACGGGGACAATTTACTTGAGCTAGAGTTAGTAAAGATTAGTCTGGAACAGACCAGAGAACCGCTTATTTGGAGAAAAGGTAAAGATAGGAGATTAGAGAATATTTTTGAGTCTTTCAAGAACCAAGAACAAGGTTTAAAGCGACTGAATGATCATTATTCAGCAGTCACAGAGTTGCAGGGGAAACTTAATTTAAGGAATACACAGCTAGCTTGCACGGCGAGGATTATGAAAGTTATAAAGTGGTTAAATCGACTGTAATGGAAGCTTATGAGTATATTCCAGCAAAGTACCGACGCGAATTCAAGTTAAATTAGCGTCAGCCTGGGTAAACGCATATGGATTTTGCTTGGGAGAAGTCAGGAACTCTTGCAAAATAGTATAAAGCCGTGGGAGTTATAATTTTGAATAAACTTTTGCACTTGGTGTTAGTGGACAACTTTCTTATTTAGAATACGTAAGCTAAGACGTTCGTCCCTCTCCTGAGGATCGTGAACTTGTCTCTCTGGTTGAAACAACTAAACTACCTGAAGAGATAGTGAAGAGACACTTGGTGAAGAGACAGTGAAGAGGGTGAATGATAAAGTTTTTCCTCACTGTCATGTTAGGGAGACGCAGAATTATCAGAGGAAAGATTTCGTCAGGTATTATCACAGGTAAACAGAAGTTTCGTTCCTGCAAGGAACAGTCGCAGGTTAATAATATCAAGAATAAAACATCTGAATCTTTGAAATACAAGAATTGTAAGAGGTTTTGTGATCTCAGTTTACTACTGTTATTTCTGATAATGAGGATACTACTACCACTGCTACTACCACTGCTACTACCACTGCTACTACAACTGCTACTACAATTACTACTACCACTGCTACTACAACTGCTACTACAATTACTACTACCACTGCTACTACAACTGCTACTACAATTACTACTACCACTGCTACTACAACTGCTACTACAATTACTACTACCACTGCTACTACAACTGCTACTACAATTACTACTACCACTGCTACTACAACTGCTACAATTACTACTACCACTGCTACTACAACTGCTACTACAATTACTACTACAACTGCTACTACAACTGCTACTACAATTACTACTACAACTGCTACTACAACTGCTACAATTACTACTACCACTGCTACTACAACTGCTACTACAATTACTACTACAACAACTGCTACTACAATTACTACTACCACTGCTACTACAACTGCTACTACAATTACTACTACAACTGCTACTACAACTGCTACTACAATTACTACTACCACTGCTACTACAACTGCTACTACAATTACTACTACCACTGCTACTACAACTGCTACAATTACTACTACAACTGCTACTACAACTGCTACTACAATTACTACTACAACTGCTACTACAACTGCTACTACAATTACTACTACAACTGCTACTACAACTGCTACTACAATTACTACTACCACTGCTACTACAACTGCTACTACAATTACTACTACAACAACTGCTACTACAATTACTACTACCACTGCTACTACAACTGCTACTACAATTACTACTACAACTGCTACTACAACTGCTACTACAATTACTACTACCACTGCTACTACAACTGCTACTACAATTACTACTACCACTGCTACTACAACTGCTACTACAATTACTACTACCACTGCTACTACAACTGCTACTACAATTACTACTACAACTGCTACTACAACTGCTACTACAATTACTACTACCACTGCTACTACAACTGCTACTACAATTACTACTACAACTGCTACTACAACTGCTACTACAATTACTACTACCACTGCTACTACAACTGCTACTACAATTACTACTACAACTGCTACTACAACTGCTACTACAATTACTACTACCACTGCTACTACAACTGCTACTACAATTACTACTACAACTGCTACTACAACTGCTACTACAATTACTACTACAACTGCTACTACAACTGCTACTACAATTACTACTACCACTGCTACTACAACTGCTACTACAATTACTACTACCACTGCTACTACAACTGCTACTACAATTACTACTACCACTGCTACTACAACTGCTACTACAATTACTACTACAACTGCTACTACAACTGCTACTACAATTACTACTACCACTGCTACTACAACTGCTACTACAATTACTACTACAACTGCTACTACAACTGCTACTACAATTACTACTACCACTGCTACTACAACTGCTACTACAATTACTACTACAACTGCTACTACAACTGCTACTACAATTACTACTACCACTGCTACTACAACTGCTACTACAATTACTACTACAACTGCTACTACAACTGCTACTACAATTACTACTACAACTGCTACTACAACTGCTACTACAATTACTACTACCACTGCTACTACAACTGCTACTACAATTACTACTACCACTGCTACTACAACTGCTACTACAATTACTACTACCACTGCTACTACAACTGCTACTACAATTACTACTACAACTGCTACTACAACTGCTACTACAATTACTACTACCACTGCTACTACAACTGCTACTACAATTACTACTACAACTGCTACTACAACTGCTACTACAATTACTACTACCACTGCTACTACAACTGCTACTACAATTACTACTACCACTGCTACTACAACTGCTACTACAATTACTACTACCACTGCTACTACAACTGCTACTACAATTACTACTACCACTGCTACTACAACTGCTACTACAATTACTACTACAACTGCTACTACAACTGCTACTACAATTACTACTACCACTGCTACTACAACTGCTACTACAATTACTACTACCACTGCTACTACAACTGCTACTACAACTGCTACTACAATTACTACTACAACTGCTACTACAACTGCTACTACAATTACTACTACCACTGCTACTACAACTGCTACTACAATTACTACTACCACTGCTACTACAACTGCTACTACAATTACTACTACCACTGCTACTACAACTGCTAATACAATTACTACTACCACTGCTACTACCACTGCTACTACAATTACTACTACAACTGCTACTACAACTGCTACTACAACTGCTACTACAATTACTACTACAACTGCTACTACAACTGCTACTACAACTGCTACTACAATTACTACTACAACTGCTACTACAACTGCTACTACAACTGCTACTACAATTACTACTACCACTGCTACTACAACTGCTACTACAATTACTACTACCACTGCTACTACAACTGCTACTACAATTACTACTACCACTGCTACTACAACTGCTACTACAATTACTACTACCACTGCTACTACAACTGCTACTACAATTACTACTACCACTGCTACTACAACTGCTACTACAATTACTACTACCACTGCTACTACAACTGCTACTACAATTACTACTACCACTGCTACTACAACTGCTACTACAATTACTACTACCACTGCTACTACAACTGCTACTACAATTACTACTACCACTGCTACTACAACTGCTACTACAATTACTACTACAACTGCTACTACAACTGCTACTACAATTACTACTACCACTGCTACTACAACTGCTACTACAATTACTACTACAACTGCTACTACAACTGCTACTACAATTACTACTACCACTGCTACTACAACTGCTACTACAATTACTACTACCACTGCTACTACAACTGCTACTACAATTACTACTACAACTGCTACTACAACTGCTACTACAATTACTACTACCACTGCTACTACAACTGCTACTACAATTACTACTACCACTGCTACTACAACTGCTACTACAATTACTACTACAACTGCTACTACAACTGCTACTACAATTACTACTACCACTGCTACTACAACTGCTACTACAATTACTACTACCACTGCTACTACAACTGCTACTACAATTACTACTACCACTGCTACTACAACTGCTACTACAATTACTACTACCACTGCTACTACAACTGCTACTACAATTACTACTACCACTGCTACTACAACTGCTACTACAATTACTACTACCACTGCTACTACAACTGCTACTACAATTACTACTACCACTGCTACTACAACTGCTACTACAATTACTACTACCACTGCTACTACAACTGCTACTACAATTACTACTACCACTGCTACTACAACTGCTACTACAATTACTACTACCACTGCTACTACAACTGCTACTACAATTACTACTACCACTGCTACTACAACTGCTACTACAATTACTACTACCACTGCTACTACAACTGCTACTACAATTACTACAACTGCTACTACAATTACTACTACAACTGCTACTACAACTGCTACTACAACTGCTACTACAACTACTACAACTGCTATTAAAACTACTACTACAACTGCTACTACAACTACTGTAACTGCTACTACAACTACTACTACAACTGCTACTACAACTGCTACTACAACTGCTACTACAACTACTACTACAACTGCTACTACAACTACTACAACTGCTACTACAACAACTACTATAACTACTATAACTACTATAACTGCTACTACAACTACTACAACTGCTACTACAACTACAACTGCTACTACCACATACTGTCCCCTTCATGGTTCATGGTCAACCGATCATCCGAGGTTGACGTTGAGCCTCCATCAGTGATAGACAGAGAAAGGGACTTTATGCTTCCTTGCTTTCTTTCTTCCCTCCTTCCTTACTCCCTCCCTCTCTCCCACGTCTTTCACACTCGCCCCTAGCTATCTCTTTCCTTCCCCTTCTACTCCTTTCTTCACACTCCTCTCTTCCTCCCGCCATCCCTCCTTACCTCCCTCCCTTCCTCCCACCTTCCTACCTCCTCCCACTCCCTTGACATAAAATCGATCAAGAACTACCTCCGTCACCTCTCAGACTCCGTCTTCGCTTCATCATTATATTTTTGCGTGGAAGAGAAGGAGACCTGGAAGAGGAGACGTGGAAGAGGATCAAGAGACCTGGAAGAGGCGGAGACCTGGAAGAGGAGAAGGAAACCTGGAAGAGGAGGAGGAGACCTGGAAGAGGAAAAGAACCTTGGAGAAGAGGACTCCTGGAATAAAAGGAGGAGAAAAACTGGAAGAGGAGGAGATTTTGAAGAGGACAAAGAGAAGATCTGGAAAAGGAGAAGCAGGAGACCTGGAAGAGAAGAAGACCTGAAAAAGAGGGAGAAAACCTGTAAGAGGAGAAGGAGACCTGGAAGAGAAGGAAACCTGAAGTGGAGGACACCTGGAAGAAGAGGAGATCTGGATGAGGAGAAGGAGGAGACTTGGAAGAGAAGTAGGAGACGACCTTGAATAGTATGAGTTGGAGAAGAAAATGAAGAAAATGTGAGGAAGATAGAAAAGAGTAAGAGAAAAAGGAAGTGAAGAAGGGGAAGAGACCATGACGGAGAAATTTTTCGTCATTATCCTTTTGAGAGAGACACCCAACTCTTGTGTCAAATGTCAACGATGAGCAAGCATGGAAGGGAAGAGGAAGAGTGAGAGATAAAGGGAGGAAGAGAGAGAGAGAGGAAGAGGAGAGGAGGAGAGGAGGAGAGAGGAAGAAAGGAGAAAGGAATAGAGGAGAGAGGAAAGAGGGGAGAGATAGTGTATAAAATACTCACTCTTATTTTTAAACTCGCACATTATGTGTGTGTGTGTGTGTGTGTGTGTGTGTGTGTGTGTGTGTGTGTGTGTGTGTGTGTGTGTGTGTGTGTGAAGTGATTGTTGCTGTTACAGTTCTTGCTCATGCTGCTATTACAGATTTTTCTGCTGCTGTTTCAGCAGCTGTTGCTATACTTGTTGCTGCTGCTCTTGTTGATGTGTTTGATGCTCCTGATGTTGCTGCTGGTACTGATGCTGTGCTCGTTACTCTTGCTGCTGCTGCTGCTGCTGCTGCTGCTGCTGCTGCTGCTGCAACTGTGCGTGTTGCTTCTGTTGTTGCTGTTGTTGCACTTACTGCTGTTGCTGCTGTGTTTATTTTGCTGCTGTGCTTGTTTTGCTGCTGTGCTTGTTGCTGTTATGCTGTGCTTGTTGCTGCTGCGTTTGTTGAAGTTGCTGCTGTGCATGTTGCTGTTGCTGCTGTTGTTGCTAGTGGTGTTGGCGTGTGTGGGGAGGATTGGGGCCATGCATAATGAATACAGAGTAGGATGAGGAAGAGGGGTGAGGAGGGGTGAAGTGAGGGGAGGATGAGGGAGAATTGGAGGTAGGAGAAGTGAAGGGATGAGAGAGACTTGAAAAGGACGGGGACGAATATGAGGAAGAATAGTAGGCAGTAGTAGTAGTAGTTGTAAATAGGTACTCGCTCTCTCTCTCTCTCTCTTTCTCTCTCTCTCTCTTTACACAGGGTTTGACAAGGTAAGAGCTGTTACCTACATCAGCTCATTTGAAAGCATTTTTATTGTTATGAGACATACAAGTAGGGAACAGGATGAAGTTGGAGCCATCTGTGGGCCAGCATTTTCATTTGATCAACTGACTTTATCTCGTTGACATCATTATGCTGTACGAATGTGTTCCATACTCGAGTCATCCTGGGGATATATGATCTCAGATGAAGTGATGTTCTGGAGAAGGGTACAACCAGAGTGAAGTTGCTGCTTTCTGCCCGTCTTGTGGCATAAAAGCTTGTTTCACGCTGTCCTCGAAGTGGATCCAAGTGTGGTACTTTGACAATATTGGCCTTGTACATAACAGTAAGGCCATCCACATCCCTCCTGTGTTGAAGGCTCTGCTGAAATGACAGATCCATCCAGGATTGGTCCAGGCGAGAGATGAGACGTCTTGCTCTGTTCTCTACTCTGTCAAGCGTCGCAGATGAGAGGGGGGGAGGCAAACAAAGAAAGTGGAGCATACTCTCTCTCTCTCTCTCTCTCTCTCTCTCTCTCTCTCTCTCTCTCTCTCTCTCTCTCTGAGAGTTTTAACATGCCATTCTTAAGCACGGTTCCCATTCTTCAGAATAAGAATAAAGAATAACGAATAAACAGAAGAAGAAATAAAGAAGATGAGTTAAAATAATAAAACATGAAAAAATAAAAACAGAAGGTGGAGCAGGAGAAAGAGAAGAAGAAAGAGACGAACAACAACAATGACAACCACAACAACACTTCCCAATCTCTCTTGCTAACACATTCAACATTGCCCTTCAAGGCAAACACATTTATGCCTTCTCCTACCCCCACCTCCCCAACTCTTCATCCCCACACCTCCAACTTTCCTCCCCGTCACCCCCACACCTCCAACCATCCTCTCCATCACCTCCACAACCCGCACCTTCCTCCGCATCACCTCCACATCCCCAACCTTCCTCCTCATTACCTCCACACTCCCAACCTTCTTCCCAACCACCCCCACACCCCCAATCTTCCTCACCATCACCTCCATATCCCAACCTTCCTCCCCATTACCACAACATCTCCAACCTTCCTCTTCACCTCCACATCCCAATCTTCCTCCCCATCACCCCCACATCCCCAACCTTCCTCGCCATCACCTCCATATCCCAACCTTCCTCCCAATTACCACAACATCCCCAACCTTTCTCCCCTTCACCTCCACATCCCAACCTTCCTCCCCATCACCCCCATATCCCCAACCTTCCTCCCAATCACCCCTAAATCCACAGCCTTCCTCCCCATCACCCCTACATCCCCAACCTTCCTCCTCATCACCCCTACATCCCCAACCTTCCTCCCCATCACCTCCACATCTCAACCTTCCTCCCCGTCACTCCCACATCCCCAACATTCCTCCCCATCACCCCTACATCCCCAACCTTCCTCCCCCTCACCCCTACATCCCAAAACTTCCTCCCCATCACCCCTACATCACCAACCTTCCTCCCCATAATCCCTACATCCCCAACCTTCCTTCCCATCACCCCTACATCCCCAACCTTCCTCCCCATCACCCCTACATCCACAACCTTCCTCCCAATCACCCCTACATCCCCAACCTTCCTCCCCATCACCTCTATATCCCCAACCTTCCTCCCCAACACCCCTATATCCCCAACCTTCCTCCCCATCACCACCACATTCTAACCTTCCTCCCCATCACCCCACATCCCCAGCCTTCCTCCCCATCACCCCTACATCCCCAACCTTCCTCCCCATCACCCCCACATCCCCAACCTTCCTCCCAATCACCCCTACATACCCAACCTTCCTCCCCATCACCCCCACATCCCCAACCGTCCTCCCCATCACCCCTACATCAACAGCCTTCCTCCCCATCACCCCTACATCCCCAACCTTCCTCCCCATCACTCCTACATCCCCAACCTTCCTCCCAATGACTCCTACATCCCCAACCTTCCTCCCCATCACCCGTACATCCCCAACCTTCCTCCCCATGACTCCTACATCCCCAACCTTCCTCCCCATCACCCGTACATCCCCAACCTTCCTCCCCATGACTCCTACATCCCCAACCTTCCTCCCCATCACCCGTACATCCCCAACCTTCCTCACCATGACTCCTACATCCCCAACCTTCCTCCCCATGACTCCTACATCCCCAACCTTCCTCCCCATCACCCGTACATCCCCAACCTTCCTCTCCATGACTCCTACATCCCCAACCTTCCTCCCCATCACCCGTACATCCCCAACCTTCCTCTCCATGACTCCTACATCCCCAACCTTCCTCCCCATCACCCGTACATCCCCAACCTACCTCCCCAGCCCCTGTATTTGAAAGTACCTATAGTGAAAGTGTCCCTTTAAAATGAAGAGTCTGTCAGGAATCTTTAGTTGGGAGAGGAGGAGGAGGTAGAATGGGAGGGAAAATGGGGGGTTTATGGAGGGACGAGAAGAGGGAAAGGAGGGGGAAGGAGGAGGGGGGAAGAAGAGGATGAGGAGGAGGGGGCGACGTTCTCTTTTTTTCCAAAGGTTCTCGAGTGGAAGCAAATTTCGTGTGTCTTGCTACTTGTCCACGTAGTGAAGGTGGGTGGTGGGGCAGGCCCACCACCTACCCCTGGGAGGAAGGTGGGTGGTGGGGCAGGCCCACCACCTACCCCTGGGAGGAAGGTGGGTGGTGGGGCAAGCCCACCACCTAACTCTGGGAGGAAGGTGGGTGGTGGGGCAGGACCACCACCTACCCCTGGGAGGAAGGTGGGTGGTGGGGCAGGCCCACCACCTACCCCTGGGAGGAAGGTGGGTGGTGGGGCAAGCCCACCACCTAACTCTGGGAGGAAGGTGGGTGGTGGGGCAGGACCACCACCTACCCCTGGGAGGAAGGTGGGTGGTGGGGCAAGCCCACCACCTAACTCTGGGAGGAAGGTGGGTGGTGGGGCAGGCCCACCACATAACCCTGGGAGGAAGGAGGGTGGTGGGGCAAGCCCACCACCTAACTCTGGGAGGAAGGTGGGTGGTGGGGCAGGCCCACCACCTACCCCTGGGAGGCAGGTGGGTGGTGGGGCAGGCCCACCACCTACCCCTGGGAGGCAGGTGCGTGGTGGGGCAGGCCCACCACCTACCCCTGGGAGGGAGGTGGGTGGTGGGGCAGGCTCACCACCTACCCCTCGGAAGAAGGTGGGAGGTGGGGCAGGCTCACCACCTACCCCTGGGAGGAAGGTGAGTGGTGGGGCAGGACCATCACCAACCCCTGGGAGGAAGGTGGGTGGTGGTGCAGGACCACCACCAAACCCTGGGAGGAAGGTGGGTGGTGGTGCAGGACCACCACCAAACCCTGGGAGGAAGGTTGGTGGTGGGGCAGGCTCACCACCTACCCTTGGGAGGAAGGTGGGTGGTGGGGCAAGCTCACCACCTACCCCTGGGAGGAAGGTGTGTGGTGGGGCAGGCTCACCACCTACCCCAAGGTGGAAGGTGGGTGATGGGGCAGGACCACCACCAACCCCTTGGAGGAAGGTGGGTGGTGGGGCAGGCTCACCACCTACCCCTGGGAGGAAGGTGGGTGGTGGGGCAGGCGCACCACCTACCCCTGGGAGGAAGGTGAGTGGTGGGGCAGGACCACCACCTACCCCAGGGAGGAAGGGGGGTGGTGGGGCAGGCCCACCACGTACCCCTGGGACGATGGTGGGTGGTGGAGCAGGCCCACCACCTTCCCCTGGGAGGAAGGTGGGGTAGGACAACCACCCACCCCTGGGAGGAAGGTGGGGCAGGACTACCCCCCACCCCTGGGAGGAAGGTGGGTGGTGGGGCAGAACCACCACCCTCCCCTGGGAAGGAGCTGGGGCAGGCCCACCACCTACCCCAGGGGAGGAGGGTGGGTGGTGGGGCAGAATCACCATCCACCCCTGGGAGGAATGTGGGGCAAGCCCACCACTCACCCCTGGCTAGGAAGAAGGGGGTGGGACAGTCCCAACACCCACCCCTGATGCCAATAACAAAATCCCCGCAACAAACACAGAATACAACCTTGTTCATATTTGCTAATATACAGGGCCTTAAGCCATCCACCAACAACAAAATACCTTTTATCAATGGACTTCTAGAGGAGTCTAATGCAATGTTTGCGGCCTTCACAGAGACTCACACAAAAGATCACTTTGACAGTGAAATATGAATAAGTGGTTACAACCTTTTTAGATGCGACAGAATGAACAGGCAACAAGGGGGGGGGGGTTGGCCAGTATGTCAAAGAGTCCCTCATCTGCACGGAGTTGCTGAACACCACAAATGAGGTAGTTGAAGTTCTATCAATAAAGATCGAGAACCAAAACCTAGTCATTGTGGTTGTATATAAGCCACAAGATGCAACCTCACAACAGTTCAAGGAACAGCTACTGAAAATTGATTACTGTCTGGAAAACCTTCCAGCTCCATCCCCAAACATCTTAGTGCTTGGTGATTTCAACCTAAGGCATACAAAATGGAAGAATGTAGCAAATAATGTTATAGTTGAAACAATCCCCGGAAGTAGCGCAGATGAAAGGTCTGCGAAAAACACACCTTAAGCCAGCAGATAGTGGAGCCAACAAGACTAGAAAACACACTTGACCTTATCTTCACAAATAATGAGGACCTGATAAGAGACATAAGCATATCAAAAAAAACTAATTCCGATCACAACCTAATCGAAGTCCAGACGTACATGAATAGGGGTCCTGATCAGCAGAATGCATGTACCTGTGAAGGTGTCTTCACAAAATACAACTTCAACAACAAGAACATCAACTGGGACCAGGTAAACCATGTCCTAAACGAAACATGTTGGGAAGATATCTTAAATGACATGGATCCAAACCAGTGCCTTGAAAAGATCAACTTCCTGGCAGCTGAAGCATGTTCTAGGCATATTCCCCTAAGAAAGAAGAAGAGCAGGAGTAAACTGGAGAGAGAAAGACGCTCCCTCTACAGAAGACGACGATGAGTCACTGAGCTCCTCAGGAGTGCTAGAATATCTGATACACGAAAGAAGGCGCTGACCAGGGAAGTGAAAACTATCGAACTTAAGTTAAATGACTCTTACAGGAACCAGGAGAGACAGGAGGAGCTTAAAGCTATTAGTGAAATTGAAAGAAATTCAAAATATTTCTTTTCATATGCCAAAAACAAGGCAAATACCACATCTAGTATCAGGCCCTTACTCAGACAAGATGAGACTTACACAGATGACAACAAGAAAATGAGTGAAATATTGAAATCCCAGTACGACTCTGTGTTTAGTGAACCACTAATCAGTCTGAGGATCGACGACCCAAATGATTTCTTCATGAATGAGCCTCAAAACTCCATAAATGTATGCCAGATTTCCGACATTACCCAACTCCGATAGATTTCGAAAAAGCCATTGACAACATGCCCATGCACTCAGCCCCGGGCCCAGACTCGTGGAACTCTGTTTTCATTAAGAACTGCAAGAAACCACTCTCGAGTGCCCTAAGTACACTATGGAGGAGGAGCTTGGACATGGGTGAAATTCCAGTCATTTGAAACAACGGATATAGCCCCACTCCATAAAGGTGGCAGCAAAGCATTAGCTAAGAACTATAGACCAATTGCTCTGACGTCCCACATCATAAAATCTTTGAAAGAGTGCTAAGAAGCAGGATTGCAAATCACCTGGATTCCCAATCTGCACAATTCAGGGCAACATGGGTTCAGGGCAGGTCGCTCCTGCCTCTCTCAACTACTGGATCACTGTGATATGCCTTGGATGCTCTGAAAGAATATCAGAATGCAGATGTAATATACACAGACTTTGCAAAAGCATTTGACAAATACGATCATGGCGTAATAGCCCATAAAATACGTGCTAAAGGAATAACTGGGAAAGTGGGGAGATGGGTCTTCAACTTCCTAACAAATCGAACACAAAGAGTAGCGGTCAACAGAGTTAAATCGGAGGCTGCCATAGTGAAGAGTTCAGTTCCACAAGGCACAGTACTCGCCCCCATCTTATTCCTCATCCTCATATCAGACATAGACAGAGATATACATCACAGCACCGTATCATCCTTTGCGGATGATACTATTATCTGCATGAGGCTGTCATCTGCTGAGGACGCGGTTAACCTCCAAGAAGATATAAACAAAGTTTTCCAGTGGGCAACGGTAAACAATATGATGTTCAATGAGGACAGATTCCAACAACTCCGTTATGGAAAACCGGAGGAGATAATAACTAGAACAGAGTATACTACAGACTCTGACCATACAATAGAGCAGGAAAATAATGTAAGGGACCTGGGAGTAGTAATGTCTGAGGATCTCACTTTCAAGGATCACAACAGTTCCACGATCGCACGTGCAAAGAAAATGATAGGATGGATAATGAGAACATCCAAAACGAGAGATGCCAAGCCCATGATGATCCTTTTCAAATCACTTGTTCTCTCTAGGGTGGAATACTGCTGTACATTAACATCTCCATTCAAAGCAGGTGAAATCGCAGATCTAGAGAGTGTACAGAGATCCTTTACTGCACGTATAAGTTCTGTCAAGCACCTTAACTACTGGGAACGCTTGGAAGCACTTGACTTGTACTCGTTGGAACGCAGGAGGGAGAGATATGTCATAATCTACACTTGGAAAATCTTGGAAGGAATGGTCCCAAATCTGAACACAGAAATCACTCCCTACGAAAGTAAAAGACTGGGCAGGCGATGCAAAAATGCCCCAAATTAAAAGTAGGGGCGCCATTGGTACACTAAGGGAAAACACCATAAGTGTCCGGGGCCCAAGACTGTTCAACAGCCTCCCATCAAGCATTAGGGGAATTGCCAATAAACCCCTGGCTGCCTTCAAGAGAGCTGGACAGATACCTAAAGTCAGTGCCGGATCAGCCGGGCTGTGGCTCGTACGTTAGACTGCGTGCGGCCAGCAGTAACAGCCTAGTTGATCAGGCCCTGATCCATCGGGAGGCCTGGTCATGGACCGGACCGCGGGAGCGTTGATCCCCGGAATAACCTCCAGGTAACCTCCAGGTAACCCCTGGGGAGGAAGGTGGGTGATGGGACAGGTCCAGCACCCACCCATTGGAGGAAGGTTTGAGTGGTGGGACATACTCATACCTATCACACCTACTCGTAAAACTTCGTATGAAAGATTTTTACCTCTAGTTCTTCATTCAGGTCCTCACACTTGCTCTCCTCCCTAGCAGGGTGAAGGGAACACGGGTGTAGGGGAGGAAAGAGAGATGGGAGTAATGTATGAGAACAATAGACCTGATAAACTCAGTCAAGACCATCAGCTTTGGACTGACAGCAGTGTAGATGTCTTCAGTTCTCTTTAGATAGCCGAGGTCTGGAAGTCGTAGCAGAAGGCTCTCTCCCCACCCTCCAGTCCATAATATGTGAAGGAAGCGGTGATTGGAGACTTTACAGGTACTGCTGGTGTAGACTACTACTACTACTACTGATAATAATAATAATAATAATAATAATAATAATAATAATACAAGTACGACTATAACCACTATCATCAC
Organism: Cherax quadricarinatus; assembly: GCF_038502225.1. Taxonomy (NCBI): domain Eukaryota; kingdom Metazoa; phylum Arthropoda; class Malacostraca; order Decapoda; family Parastacidae; genus Cherax; species Cherax quadricarinatus. Next base: position 16,207,739 of record NC_091337.1, on the reverse strand, counting down.
CACCACAACAGAGAGAGAGAGAGAGAGAGAGAGAGAGAGAGAGAGAGAGAGAGAGAGAGAGTGAAAAGTAGAGCGAAAGAGAGAGAATGAAAAGTAGAGCGAAAGAGAGATAAAGAAATTGGTATAAGAGATAAGTGGAGAAACAAAGTAAAAAGGGGGAGTAAAGAGAGTAGAAGATTGAACAGTGAAAAGATTGAGCATAAATAAGTAAGAAACTAAAGAAAGTGAAATGAGATGGACAGAGTGAGGGAGGGAGGTGGAGAAGGTGAGGGAGGAGGTGGGGATAGTGATGGAGATGGAGAGAGTGAGGTAGTAAGGGAGGTAGAGAGGGAGGAAGGGAGGGGTGAGATGTGCGTAAGGTGAGAGTGAGGTAGAATGAGGGGGAAGTAGAGGGTGTTAGAGAGAATGAGAGAGAGAGAGAGAGAGAGAGAGAGAGAGAGAGAGAGAGGGAGGTAGAGGTGAGCAAGAGTGAGAGAGAGGTGAGAGAAAGTGAGGCAGAAATGTTTGAGCTCCAAACTTTAATATGAAGAGTAAATATATCTTGATGCGGAGGACAGGGCGTGCGGGTGCACTCCCTCTCTCACTTTAGTCTTTAACAGAGAGAGAGAGAGAGAGAGAGAGAGAGAGAGAGAGAGAGAGAGAGAGAGAGAGAGAGAGAGAGAGAACACGTGACTTTAATCTACGAAGCTCCCTGCTAAGAACACCTTAGAATACCTATCGCTACTTCAAATTTCTCTGACGATATGGCCATAATAGTACAGCGGAAGGCTCTCTCCCTATCCTCCAATCTCTAGCACAACACTCAGAAAGACACTTATAATGCTATTACAACAGTCCTCCCAGTACTATAGTATGGCCTGATCTTGCAGCCTTTCCTTGTCTTCTGGTTCTGTAATTATGTATTGATTTTCGTCATTAATGACAGAGAGACAGGAAACAGTGTTTCAGAGAGACAGGAAACAGTGTTTCAGAGAGGCAGGAAACAGTGTTTCAGAGAGACAGGAAACAGTGTTTCAGAGAGACAGAGATAACCAGAATGAGAGAGATTAATGCTAGAGAGATAAGGCCAGAGAGGGACAAATAGACTGCCAGAGAGAGAGAGAGAGAGAGAGAGAGAGGAACAGAGATAACACCAGAGATAGTCAAACCTGGTGGCTGTGTCTGTCATCTCATACAAGTATTATAAGAAATAAACCAGGGAACGGGTTGGGTTTGAACCCTTGGTGAATGAGTCATAAAACTCCAGGCCAGTGCGTAAACCACTGGGCCAGCTGGCTCAGTGCAGTAACATCTAGTTTTACTCACACACACACACACACACACACACACACACACACACACACACAAACACACACACACACAAACACACACACACACACACACAAACACACACACACACACACACACAAACACACACACACACACACACACAAACACACACACACACACACACACACACACACACACACACACACACACACACACACACACACAGGATCCATACACATCCTTAAGAAGAGCTTCGATAAAGCTCATGGAGAAGGGAGAGAGTGGACCTAGCAGCGACCAGCGAAGAGGCGGGGCCAGGAGCAATGAATCGACCGTAACAACCACAACTAGGTGAGTACACACGTGCACACAACGTGGTAGGGACTGAAAGACTGGTTCAAGAACGCTGCTCTTCGACGTTTCCAAAAGTTATCTGTCTCGCTGTGTCTCTGTCTTTGCCTTCCATTGTCGATAGTTTAGGGACTGGCCTGACGACACCCGTGACATCTCGACTTTCTCGTTAAGTCGAGGCGAGGTAGACCATCAACGGAAACACCGACCTTATCTCCCTTCCCTCAAAGGGCTTTGTATCCCCGAAAACAAAAAAAATATTTCGGTCTGTGAAACAGCTTTTTCCCCGTAGGATTACCTAATCAGCCAAGCTGTTGCTGTCTTGCAGCCAGCACGTCAACGTGGTCACACGAGGCTGGCTGATCAGACTTCTAACGAAAGAATTTAGCCAATTGTGCCGTGGGTGGGGTCCACTGGATGCTATTTTCCACTGCTTCTACTCTCTCGTTCCAGTGGTAAGATATTCCACCATGTAAATTTAGAAAGTTACGAAGTCGCTAGTTCGATGTTCAAACATCATTTATACACAACTTTCCTTGTATGAATCTTAGTCCTGGCTTTGTCTCTCTAGATGCCTGCCTTCCTCATTATATTCTTTTTCTTCCTCTCTTGGTCCCGTCCCTGTTTTCCCTCGCCTATAGTAACTAGCTCCCTCACTCTGTGTCAGTGTAACTTTGTAAAAGGTCCAAGTCGGACCCTTTTTGCGGGTTATTTGTGTATTGTTCCAGTCACAGTATTGTACCTTTTCGTTCATGTGTGTCTCATAATATTCCTAGCAGTCTTAGTGTTAACATCATTAACGAACTGGTTGAAGCTGTGGTAGAGGCGAGAATGTTATTGTTGTAGATGTTATTGTTGATGTAGATGTTATTTTTCTTGATGTAGATGTTTTTATTGTAGATGTTATTGTCATTATTATTGCTGTTGTAGATGTTGTTGCAGCTGTTATTGTTGGTGGTGGGTGAGGGAGAGGTATTGTTGGTGTTGGTGGTGCGTAAGGGAGAGAGATTGTTGGTTGTGACCTAAGAAATGTTCAACTTTATTATTCCTCAGCTATGCAACCATGGTAAGGCAACCAAGCTAGACAACTCTGAGAGACGAGTCAATCAAAAGAGGTGAGAAACGTCTCTTGAAGGAGAGAAACGTCGGAGGTGGCGGCGCCCGCCGCCACCTCCACCACCACCATGCATTCACCGTCATTCAATCAGTCACTGTCTTGCTAGAAGCATGCTAACATCACCACTCCTCTTTCAGAGCGCAGGCACTGTACGTCCCACCTCCAGGACACAAGTCCGGTTACCCAGTTTACCTGAAAGCTCTCTATAAATGTTACCTTGTTCACACTCCAACAGCACATCTAGTCATTAAAAAGCGTTTGCTTCCACTTCTGTTGGATATCCAAGCTCCTAGTACTTAATATCTTCTTTACCCCTTCCCTCCAACTTTTCCTGGGACGACCCTTACCCCACTCTTTTTCCCTCCATTCCAGTTTTATTCGCCCTCCTAGTCATCCTATTTTGCTTCATCCTGTCTAAATGTTAAAATCATCTCAGTAAACCCACACCTTCTAATTTCTACGCTCAGAATTCTCTGCATAATATTCACACCACACTCTGTCCTCAGATGTGACATCTCCACTGCCTCCATCATTCTCACTAGCCTCCATCATTCTCACTAGCCTCCAGCATTCTCACTAGCCTCCAGCATTCTCACTAGCCTCCAGCATTCTCACTAGCCTCCAGCATTCTCACTAGCCTCCATCATTCTCACTAGCCTCCATCATTCTCACTAGCCTCCATCATTCTCACTAGCCTCCATCATTCTCACTAGCCTCCATCATTCTCACTAGCCTCCATCATTCTCACTAGCCTCCATCATTCTCACTAGCCTCTAGCATTCTCACTAGCCTCCATCATTCTCACTAGCCTCCATCATTCTCACTAGCCTCTAGCATTCTCACTAGCCTCCATCATTCTCACTAGCCTCCATCATTCTCACTAGCCTCTAGCATTCTCACTAGCCTCCAGCATTCTCACTAGCCTCCAGCATTCTCACTAGCCTCCAGCATTCTCACTAGCCTCCAGCATTCTCACTAGCCTCCAGCATTCTCACTAGCCTCCAGCATTCTCTCTATACACTGCTTCTTCTCGTTATTATTTGTTATTATTAGTAGTAAATATAACAGTTATTATTTTGAATATATTATTATTATTATTATTATTATTATTATTATGATCCGCTAAGCTCGAAGAGATCATTATTGATCCTGGGACATAGGAGGCAACCAGGTTTGATCTGAGGACGGGGAATTGTATCTTCAGTTCATTGCATTGTCATTCCTTCATTAGGAACAAGATACATCCCTCTCCTCCCCTGCTTCCTTCCCCTCTCCCCCTGCTTCAATAATAATAACAGTAAAAAAGAAGAAGCAGAAGAAAGGGATGAAAGAAGAAACGAGGAATGAAGAAGAGGCTGGAGGCAGTGGAGATGTCGTGTCTGAGGGCAATGTGTATTGTAAATATTATGCAGAAAATTCGTAGCTTAGAAAATATGAGGTGTGAGGTTACTTCAGTAGCACCTTGTCAGATGTTTTACTTTGTGTTGTTGAGGTGATTTTGTGGTCTAGAGAGGATGAAGCAAAATAGGATGAGTAGAAGGATGAATAAACTGGAGTGGAAGGAAAGAGGGGGTTGGGGTCATCCCAGAAAAGACTGAAGGAATAAGGGGTAAAGAAGGCTTTGTGTACTAGGGACTTGGACATTCAACAGGAGTAGAGGTAAATAGTTTTTATGACTAGCTGGGCTGTTGGAGTGCGAGCATGGTAACATTTATGAAGGGTTTCAAGTAAACTGGTTAAGCGGACATGAATCCTGGAGGTGGGACGTACAGTGTCTGCGCTCTAGAGGAGGAGTGATGATGTTACAGCTTGTGGGGTCTTCTGAACTGTGTTTTCAGCATGCTTTTGGCAAGACAGACACTGACTGACTGAGGGTGAATGTGTTTCTTCTCCTTTTATGGTGACCCTACCTTGGTCTGAAATGGCCCGTGCTTTTAATAATAATAATAATAATAATAATAATAATAGCAACAACAAGCACATCAGCAATAATTCTAAGATCGATCACATACATTCAGTTTTACTGGTAATCTCGGAGCGAGGAACAATCGCCAGAATATGACTATTAACTAAGTGATCATTCACTAGCACGTGATCAATAACTGAGGTGGTGATCAATCAGCCTCGAGGGTCTGGCAGGGTGCATGGGAACCCCCAGTCTCACGACCACCAACCAATAATGCCACATATAATGAGTTTGTGTCTCCTTGGAAAACCTTTTATCCCATCTACCGAGCCCACGAGACAGGGGGGGGGGGCAGGGGAGGGAGAGATGGGAGGGGGATAAGGAAGAGGAGGAGGAGTAAGAGGACAGAATGGAGAGGAGAAAATTGGAAGAAGAGCATGGGATAGAGATCATTTTTTTTGTATATCTAAACCGGATATATTATGAATGTGTTGTTCTATCCTCAGGAGAGAAGAAAGGGGGAAGAGAGAGGAGAGGAGAAGTAGGAGGAAGAGGTGGGGGAGGAGGCATAAACGCGAAGAAAACGGGAAGGGAAAGAAAGCGTAGGACGAACGAAAACAATGGAAAGGAGAAGGACTGGAAGGAACAGAAGATAGGGTAGAGGCATAAATGAGAAAGGGTGGGAAAGGATGGAAGAGGTGGCACTCATTGGTCTTTCAATGTCCTCTCGTCCTTATCTTCGCATCTCCATCTCAGTCTTTCCATCTTGCTGGTCTGAGACCTCTCCTTCCCTCTCATTAACAGGACGATCACAGGTTCGTGGGATAGAAGGAAGGAGAGAAAGAAAGAGATGGAGTGGAAGTGGGAAGATGATGATGTGAAAGACACAGACAAAGATGGTGATAAAGAGGGGAAAGAGTCAGAAGGATTAGAGGAGAGAGAAACGGAGTATAACATAGGATATTTTCAGTTTCTCTCATCTATGTCTCGAGACTCGTCGAAAGACCTCAAGTGGTGGGAATGTGTGTGTGTGTGTGTGTGTGTGTGTGTGTGTGTGTGTGTGTGTGTGTGTGTGTGTGTGTGTGTGTTTCTCGCTGACGAGCTGCTACTTAAGTGCTGTAGATAAAAGCGTAAGAGGAATATGGACCCAAAGTAGAAGTCAAGAGGAAAGAGTGGAGTGGACGGAGGAGGAGGAGGAGGAGGAGTGGGGGACGAGTGGGAGGAGGAAGGGGAGGAGGAGGGGGAGGAGGAGGGGGAAGAGAAGGGGAGGAGGAGTGGTAGGACGAGGGGAGGAGGAGGGGGAGGAGGTGGGGGAGGAGGAGGTGAAAGAGGAGGAGGGAGAGGGGGAGGAGGAGGGGACAAGGTAAAAAGGAAGAGAATAAGTAAGAGAAGCTGGAAAAAGAAACCAGAGAAAGAGGGAAAATGACCATGAAGACGAGAATGAAGACAAAGCAGAGAGTAAATAGAGAAAAACAAAAAATGTAGAGTGCAAGTATCAGAGAGTGCAAGTATCAAAGAGTGCAAGTATCAGTGCAAGTATCAGAAAGAGCAAGTATCAGTGCAAGTATCAGAGAGAGCAAGTATCAGTGCAAGTATCAGAGAGAGCAAGTATCAGTGCAAGTATCAGAGAGAGCAAGTATCAGTGCAAGTATCAGAGAGAGCAAGTATCAGTGCAAGTATCAGAGAGAGCAAGTATCAGTGCAAGTATCAGAGAGAGCAAGTATCAGTGCAAGTATCAGAGAGAGCAAGTATCAGAGAGTGCAAGTATCAGTGCAAGTATCAGAGAGTGCAAGTATCAGTGCAAGTATCAGAGAGAGCAAGTATCAGTGCAAGTATCAGAGAGAGCAAGTATCAGAGAGTGCAAGTATCAGTGCAAGTATCAGAGAGTGCAAGTATCAGTGCAAGTATCAGAGAGAGCAAGTATCAGAGAGTGCAAGTATCAGAGAGTGCAAGTATCAGAGAGTGCAAGTATCAGAGTGCAAGTATCAGAGAGTGCAGGTATCAGAGAGAGCAAGTATCAGAGTGAGCAAGTATCAGAGTGAGCAAGTATCAGAGAGTGCAAGTATCAGAGAGTGCAAGTATCAGAGAGTGCAAGTATCAGAGAGTGCAAGTATCAGAGAGTGCAAGTATCAAAGAGTGCAAGTATCAGAGAGTGCAAGTATCAGAGAGAGCAAGTATCAGAGAGAGCAAGTATCAGAGAGTGCAAGTATCAAAGAGCGCAAGTATCAGAGAGAGCAAGTATCAGAGAGAGCAAGTATCAGAGAGAGCAAGTATCAGAAAGTGCAAGTATCAGAGAGAGCAAGTATCAGAGAGTGCAAAATCAGAGAGTGCAATTATCAGAGAGAGAGCAAGTATCAGAGAGTTTAAGTATCAAAGAGTGTAAGTATCAGAGAGTGCAAAATCAGAGAGTGCAATTATCAGAGAGAGAGCAAGTATCAGAAAGTGCAAGTATCAGAGAGTGCAAAATCAGAGAGTGCAATTATCAGAGAGAGTGCAAGTATCAGAGTGCAAGTATCAGAAAGAGCAAGTATCAGAGTGCAAGTATCAGAGTGCAAGTATCAGAGAGTGCATCAGAGAGTGCAAGTATCAGAGAGAGCAAGTATCAGAGAGAGCAAGTATTAGAGAGTGCAAGTATCAGAGAGTGCAAGTATCAGAGACTGCAAGTATCAGAGAGTGCAAGTATCAAAGAGAGAAAGTATCAGAGAGTGTAAGTATCAAAGAGTGCAAGTCTTAGAGCAAGTATCAGAGAGCGCAAGAATCAGAGCGAGCAAGTATCAGAGAGTGCAAGTATCAGAGAGAGCAAGTATCAGAGAGTGCAAGTATCAGAGAGAGTATCAGAGAATGCAAATATCAAAGAGTGCAAGTCTAAGAAAGAGCAAGTATCAGAGAGTGCAAATATCATAGAGCGGAAGAATCAGAGAGAGCAAGTATCAGAGAGTGCAAGTATCAGAGAGTGCAAGTATCAGATAGAGCAAGTATCAGAGAGTGCAAGTACCAGAGAGCAAGTATCAGAGAGAGCAAGTATCAGAGATTGCAAGTAACAGAGATTGCAAGTACCAGAGAGAGAAAGTATCAGAGAAAGTATCAGAGTGCAAGTATCAGAGAGTGCAAGTATCAGAGAGTGCAAGTATCAGAGACATCAAGTATCAGAGAGTGCAAATATCAGAAAGTATATGTATCAGAGAGAGAAAGTATCAGAGAGTGCAAGTATCAGAGAGTACAAGTATCAGAGAGTACAAGTATCAGAGAGTACAAGTATCAGAGCAAGTATCAGAGAGAGCAAGTATCAGAGAGTGCAAGTATCAGAGAGTACAAGTATCAGAGAGAGCAAGTATCAGAGAGTGCAAGTATCTGTGTGCAAGTATTAGAGAGTGCAAGTATCAGAGAGTGCAAGTATCAGTGTGCAAGTATTAGAGAGTGCAAGTATCAGAGAGCAAGTTTCAGAGAAAGCAAGTATCAGAGAGTGCAAGTATCAGAGAGTGCAAGTATCAGAAAGTGCAAGTATCAGAGAGAGAGCAAGTATCAGAGAGAGCAAGTATCAGAGAGTGCAAGTATCAGAGAGAGCAAGTATTAGACAGTGTAAGTATCAGAATGTGTAAGTATCAGAGAGTGCAAGTATCAGAGTGCAAGTATCAGAGAGTGCATGTATCAGAGAGTGCAAGTATCGGTGTGCAAGTATTAGAGAGTGCAAGTATCAGAGAGTGCAAGTCTTAGAAAGAGCAAGTATCAGAAAGAGCAAGTATCAGAGAGGACGGCTAGATGCTGGAAGACGTTAAGTCTTCTGTAGTCGTTCTGAATAAATGACTACGATTTTTACCAATACACAAATATACAGCTAGTTCAGTATCATTTCAACTTACCTATCAAAACTTTGGGACCCAGTTGCTGGATCCAGTATATGTTTTTGTAATCCTCTGACTACCGTCCACAGGATACGTATAGTAAGCAAAATAATGTTGTCAAACTAAGTGACAGACGGTCAACTAGTAAGGAAGGTGGTTAACTGATGTTTGTTCTTGTACTGAATGCCAGAACCAAGGAAATTCTATATCAAGATAACGCACTATTTTGCGAGTTGTTAATATTATTGACTGCACGAGGGTCATTAAAGGCTGCAAATCACCTGAATAAACTTCGTAGAGATACTTTATCTAAAATAGGGACGAAAGTTAGCTCTCGGTGTACATACACCGGGAGAAATATATAATTCTTAATGTATATTCACAGAGACACAGATCTTCAGGAGAACAGTATATTCACTGAGATAGACGCACAAGCTGATACAGTACATTCACCTTTCGGAGAACACATACAGACTTAGACTGAGAAACAGACATGCACACCTCCCTGTGTACAAACCTTACACTACCACCAACACTCGCACGGAGAAGAATTCCCACTACTTATAGAAGTAACAAGGAAGAAACAAGGAAAAACTGAATGAAGACCCGGGCGACGCCACTCTTCTCCAGCCTGTGTGCAACTTCCGCCTGAGACGTCTGACTTTACATCGAGGTTGTCAGCCGCCCAAAGAGAATGAAGAACTTATAAGACCTCCACCAGCCTTCCCTCACAATGACCCAAGAAAAATAATGGACCAAGGTCTCAGCAGGAGGGAGCTGGGGGATGGGGGGGGGGTGTTAGCTGACGAAGGCGAGGTGATGTCGCAAGAGAATTAATGGACTGATGGGTTGATGGAGGTAAATTTGAAGGTGCCAAGGTAAGCCCCAAGCCTCCATTTAGGAACTCCAGGGAAGATGGAGGAGCCGAGGAAGGACAGAGACGAATGTAAACCTCGAGGGAGCATCAAAAATTCTCAAAAAAAAAAAAAGTTGGGTAATCCAAGGTGTCACTTTTGCTCAATGGAGAAACTTTTAATGGAGTTTTTTTAAAAGAGAAAGAGAGAGAGAGAGGGGGGGGGGAGGAGGAAACAGGCAAGTGCAGCGTCTGAGAGACAGAAGGATGACTGAAGGAAAATGGCTGAAAAAAACTTATTTATTGCACATGACAGCTGAAGGGAGCTTGAAGCTGGGCAATGACTACTGCAAGAATCATCAAAATTGACAGTGACAGCTGAACAAAGCTTCAACACTGACGGTGATTACTGAAGGAAGCTTTAACTTTGACAGTGATAAATGAAGATAACTTCAATATTAGCTCACACACACACACACACACACACACACACACACACACACACACACACACACACACACACACACACACACACGTACGTTCCCAATGATATACAATTGAATGATTGGTTCACTAGGATTAAATCATATCATTTACGCATGTTCACTACCGGTCAAGAATACTTTAATTTGTGACAGGCATTCAATTAAACTCCTATTGTATATACACCGAGCGATATACAAAAATCTGTGAATATACACTGAGAGGCGCATTTTCCTGATGTATAAAGATATATTTTTTTGGGTTTACATACAGAGAGGTATACCTCTCAGTGTATATCTACTAGAAGAATTACATCTCTTGGTGTGTGTATATACGATGAGAAATATATACCTCTTATTTTATATACACTAAGATATATACCTCTCCATATATACCTCCATACATACCACTCCATATATACCTCCATATATACCTCTTATTGTATATACACTAAGAGACTTACTCCAAGAAATGTATATCCCATCTTAAACGTAATCTCTGAATGTTCAACAAGCTTATTTAGTGTATGGAAATTGAAGCTTATAAGCTTGTAAAGTATTTTTAATGTTGGTAAAGTTCTGAAGATTAAAATATTCCTTGAGACCAAAACTTTGTTTTGAATATAATAAAAATATATTCAGTGTGATGAACATTGTTCAGTGTTGGTAGTGTGATGAACACTGTTCAGTGTTGGTAGTGTGAACATTGGTCAGTGTTGGTAGTGTGGTGAACATTGTTCAGTGTTGGTAGTGTGAACATTGGTCAGTGTTGGTAGTGTGGTGAACATTGGTCAGTGTTGGTAGTGTGATGAACACTGGCCAGTGTTGGTAGTGTGGTGAACATTGGTCAGTGTTGGTAGTGTGAACACTGGTTAGTGTTGGTAGTGTGATGAACACTGGTCAGTGTTGGTAGTGTGATGAACACTGGCCAGTGTTGGTAGTGTGATGAACACTGGTCAGTGTTGGTAGTGTGATGAACGCTGGCCAGTGTTGGTAGTGTGATGAACGCTGGTCAGTGTTGGTAGTGTGATGAACGCTGGTCAGTGTTGGTAGTGTGATGAACACTGGTCAGTGTTGGTAGTGTGATGAACACTGGTCAGTGTTGGTAGTGTGATGAACACTGGTCAGTGTTGGTAGTGTGATGAACACTGGTCAGTGTTGGTAGTGTGATGAACACTGGTCAGTGTTGGTAGTGTGATGAACACTGGTCAGTGTTGGTAGTGTGATGAACACTGGTCAGTGTTGGTAGTGTGATGAACACTGGTCAGTGTTGGTAGTGTGATGAACACTGGTCAGTGTTGGTAGTGTGATGAACACTGGTCAGTGTTGGTAGTGTGATGAACACTGGTCAGTGTTGGTAGTGTGATGAACGTTGAAGAGATCTACTTGGAGACACGAATGAAAATAAAATAAAATGAATGTGTATATATATCATCTTATAATAGTACTTATAATTGGGCCTCATTGAGGCCCTCTTCAGCAGATAAAAGAGGATCTAAGTTAGAGGCCAAAATATATAGTTCCCTGTATTTTTTTTTGTATTTGTTTTGTTATGCATTATACATTAGCACACATCAGTTCAACCTTAAATATATTTGCAACTGCCAAACACCTAAGACAGTGAATATATGTACCACTTTGAACGCCTGAGAAGCTCTGAATTTATAAGCATAAACCTGCACAGGATCATCAGACTTCGGAAAATGTCAGAAGGAAAAGAAAAAAATATACATATATATAAATCGTTTACATGTACCCAGCTGGCAACCCCTGTCCTACTATTGTAAACAAAGATGGCGGCAGGTTGGACTATAGGGTCACCAGCCATGACTGCCGTTCCAGCGGCTGATTCGTTTTCACAGCTTAAATGTGCAAATGACGAGTGATAATTACTTTTAAAGACAAGGCTATTAGAGGTCAATTATTCAATTAGCGACGGATAATTAGCAGAGGTTCGGGGTGGGTGAACGCTCAGTATTTCCTGGTTAAAATTGTTACTTTGTTTCAAAACTAATTCAGCTAGAACGGGACTGTGAGACCGGTGATGTTTCGCTGGGATTGTTGGATGCATTGTCAAAGTTTACTTTTGAACGATAGGCGGACCACCCGTGCCAGGTGTTGAAGTGTGATGATGGTGTTGGTATTGTTGTTGCTGCTGCTGCTTGCGGTGGTGGTGGTGATGGTGATGGCAGTAGCGTTGCTGCTGTTACTGTGACTTTTGATGCTTCTGCGTATATGATTACTACTGCTTGTGCTGTTGCTGATGCTGCTAGTGACACTACTGCTCTTGCTGCTTCTGCTTGTGTTATTGCTAATGCTGGTGTCCTTATTATTGCCGCCGTTGTTGCTACTGTTGGTGTTGTTGCTGCTGCAAGAGTTGCTACTTGCTGCTTGTGTATGCTGCCGTCTTGGGTATACTGCAGACACCTTTCAACAAAAGAAAGAATGAAGAGGGAAGGGACGAAGTGTTTTCATTCTGATGAAATTCCCTTGATCCAAGAAGCAGCAGCTACCCATCCATTAGGTAAATCATGATTACCAATTTCCCCATCTGACCAGGCGCTGTACAACCCGAAAGAATTTAGAGCTTCATGCACACACACAATGATTTAGGGAGTTTTTCTTAGACTTGTACCGCGAGGTAACCGTTTTCATTATTAGTATTTTCATTACTTTTTATTTTATCAACATTTCTCCAGCATACATTCGTAAGAGTTACTAGTGCATGCATCAAGTAGGCCAAATCACCAATAACCTGACAGATCACGGGCCGGGTAGTGATAGAGGGAAGTGAACCTCATCCACTCCTTGTGCTGGCTGACCCGCGGTGCTTTATCCCATATCAATAATAAATAAATAAATAAATAAATTAATAATAATAATAATAATAATAATAATAATAATAATAATAATAATAGCGTAAGTATATCTCATCTAATTCAATTTTAAGTGAATATAGCACTTGATATAATCTACCTTATAACACTGAGAGGATAATAAATTTATGGGAAGAAAAAAGCATTAACACACGTCAGGAAGATAATGAGAAGAGAGAGAGAGAGAGAGAGAGAGAGAGATGGAAGAGAGGGAATGACAGATTGAGAAAAGAGGAAGCAGAGGACGCTAATGTGTGTGCGGTGGAAAATAAGGAAGTGGAGGAGGTAGATGTATGGTGAGATAAATTATCAGAGGGTGAGAGAGGCGTGGAGGGAAAAAATGAAGAAAGGGTGAAAGATAAGGGAGGAAATTAGAAAGGGATGAAATGTAAGAAGAGTGAGAGACGGTATCACACGGAGATCAGGAAAAGAAAAAAAAAAAGATGGAAAGACACGAGAAGGTGAGAATTAATTTATCTTGTATTATATATATATATATATATATATATATATATATATATATATATATATATATATATATATATATATATATATATATATGTGTATATATATATATATATATATATATATATATATATATATATATATATATATATATATATATATATATATATATATATAGGGAGGTACCACCTCTAGAACTGTAATAGGGACCCTCATCCTCAGAGAAAAGAATAAACTTGCTTCAGGGAAAACTCAAGGTTCTTCCTGAAGCTGTTTGAGAATTTTCTCCTACCACCCCCTATATTTTATATATATTTTATTTAAAGACAAAATACATTGACAAAACATTCACAAAAAATAAGATAGAAAGTAAAACAACATAGGTAACTCAGAGCTACATCTCGAATACTTCGTCCAGCTCCCCGGCGGTGGGCCGCGTGCCCAGAATGCTGCAGGCATTTCCTCTCTGGATTGCAACACTGAGTCTCTGAAAGAGGAAGCTGGTCGCCCTGTGGTCCTTGGTTTCTATGATGAGCTTTTCATCCAGCTCTATTAGGAACTTTAGAGCACACTTGCCCCATGCTCCAAGGGTCTCCGACCCTATTGGGATGAAGTTATAGCAAGGGGGAAGGTCTTCATATTTGCGGATCTTCTGGGTCTCCCTGTGGCTGGCAGCTCCACCCCCTTCCACTACGGAGTATGGCAAGTAGGTGTCTGCCAATGTGGCGGCACATGTGTAGTCCCAGGCAATCTGCTTTCCATCCTTCCAAGGTAGCATAGTGGCTCCATCAGGACGCTTTTGACTTCCGTCAGACCTCTGCACTTGGGGTTCCCGTTGAGCTGGGCAACGGGCTGTGGCGAGGCTTCTCTTTATGATGTCATTGATCTCCTCATGCCTGGCATACTTCCCTTCTGCTGTGTGACACACGAGACCATGAAGTCCGAATTGATCAGCTGTCGCCCTGCCGCAAATACACCTATGTTCGGTGAGGATGGGGGCGGCTAGGCGAAGAGCAACACCAATCCGAATGGCCTGTGGGTCTAGTCGAGTGCCCAAGGAGGAATTGGGAACAGCTAACAGGAAATCTCCTGAGTGTGGTGCCTTCACTGCCAGGAGACGAGCTTTGTCCTTTCCTGAGGCATTGGAGAGCATTGTGTTGGCGATTTTTTTCCATGATCGGTTTGTCCCAGTGGGACTGTTTGTGTTCATTGGGAGGAGCTGGTCTACTGGAGGAATCTGTAAGGGTGTCCCACCGAATCGCTGCTTCAGTAAACCTGGGGTCTTGAGCCCCTACCACGTCTCTCAAGCGTTCGGGAACTATCTTCTTGACTAACGCACTGGAAGCCAAACACGAAGACAGAAAAGCAGGTAAAGCAACATGCGTTGCTTTGCGCACCCCTATACCTCCCAGTCGTACTGGGAGGGTTGCCTGATATATATATATATATATATATATATATATATATATATATATATATATATATATATATATATATATATATATATATATATAATTTCTAAAGGAAACTTTAGAAGACGTTTCGATCTCTTCTAGACCACTATCAAGTCACAATAGTCCTGGATCAATCGAAACATGGTCAATAATTTTCTTTCAGAAGATTGGGCTTGTTGTGTACAGTTCCGGTCATGGTATTGTGACTTTTATTTTAAACTTCTATTCTGCACTATTGGGAACACTTGAAGTTGATTCAGCTGCACTCCTTGGAACGTAGGAGAGAAAAATACACGATAATTTACACCTGGAAAATCTTGGTGCCACTGGTGCCAAACCTGCACACTGTAATCACTTCCTGTGAAAGCAAGAGACTTGGCAGACGATGCAAATTACCTTCAATTAAGAGAGTTGACGCGACGATTACACTAAGAGAGAGAACTCGTTGAGTGTTAGAGGTCCCCGACTCTTCAACGCCCACCCCCCTTGTTTTATTGGGAGAACTGGTCTGGGACCGGGCCGCGGGGGCGTTGACCTTCCGGAAGCAGCCTTCAGGTGTCCTTTAGAGGAGAAAATTAGAAAAGAGAAAGAGAGGAGAGAGAGAAAAGATTAAGTGAAAAGAATGAAAGAAAAGAATGAGAGGAAGAGGGAAGAGAGTAGAGTAGAGAGAGAGAGAGAGAGAGAGAGAGAGAGAGAGAGAGAGGAAGAAGAAGAGCGTAAGAAACTCTTAGCCTGACTCTTTAAGAAGACCAAAAAAAGTGAAAAAATGAAAACGCAAATGAAGATCGCTCCTCTTCCCCCCAGCGAGGCAGTGAACCCATTCCCCTTCCCCAGAGAGGCAGCGAACCCCATTCCCCTTCCCCAGAGAGGCAGTGAGCTCCATTCCCTTTACCCAGAGAGGCAATGAACCCCATTCCTTTCCCCAGAGATGCAGTGAACCCCACTTCCCTTCCCCAGAGAGGTACCGAACGCCATTCCATTTCCCCAGAGAGGCAGTGAACCCCATTCCCTTTCCCCAGAGAGGCAGAAAACTCCATTTCTCTCCACCAGAGTGGCAGTAAAGCCTTCCTATCCCCCAGAATGGCAGTGAACCTCATCCCCCCCCTAAAAAAAAGACAGCAGCCATCCTTCCCACTCCCAGAGAGGCAGCATTTATCATTCCCTCCCCCAGAGAGGCAACAATCATCATTCCCTACCCCAGAGATGCAGCAGCCATCCTTCCCTCCCACAGAGAGGCAGTAGTCATCCTTTCCTCATTTAGAGAGGTAGCAACCATCTTTCCCTCCCTACAGAGGCAGTAGCCACGTTTCCCTTCCCAAGAGAGGCACCAGAAGCACTTCCCTCTTCCAGAGAGGCAGTAGCCACTCTTCCCTTCCCCAGAGAGGTACTAGAAGCCCTTCCCTCCCCCAGAGAGGCAGTTGCCACCCTTCCCTTCCCCAGAGAGGTACCAGAAGCCCTTCCGTCCCCCAGAGAGCAGGAGCCATCCTTCCCTCCCCCAGAGAGGCAGCAGATGTGAGCAGTGTTGAGGGGCAGGATAGTGGCAGCAAGGATTAGTCTGCAAGCCACCGAGGAAATTATGTGTGGGGGAGGGGGGATCCTGGGGAGGGGGTGTTGGGAGGGGATGTTGGGGAGGGGGTGTTTGAAGGGGATGCAGGGGAGGGGAGTGCCGGCGAAAGGGTGTTGGTGAGAGGGTGCTAGGTAGGGGGTGTTGGGAAGGGATGCAGGGAAGGGATAATGGGAAAGGGGTGTTGGTGAGGGGGTGCTGTAGAGGGAGTGCTGAGGAGGGGGAGATATGAGGAAAAAAAAGAAGAGTTGTTTACTAGTGTTAGTTGTGTTGGAGATGTTGGAGAAGTGCTGGAGAAATTAGTAGGAAGTTGATTAATTGGAGTGGTGGTGGTAGGGAAAGCGGGGAGGTAGCGAGGTGGCGAAACATTTGCAAGGAAAGATGGGGAAGGTGAAGTGGGGAGGTAAAGACGTGGGGCGGTGGGAAGAGTAAAGGATGAGATATAGATTTGTTGGTGGAGTAAGTAGAACAGAGGACGTAGAAAGAATAGAATGAGTAGTTAGAATAGAAAGAGTAGAGCAACGTGTAGTGAAAGTAGGATTTAAAAGTGTTGCCAACAACAGAAAGCATAAAACAGAAGCAGGGAGGGAGGTAAAATTATTTTTAGCGCCAAATATAACTGTGTCTCTGGCGTGGGAGTTGGCAATAATGAACCAACAAAACTCACACCAAACTTTAAATAATAATTTCCCCTAAAAATTTAGGAAGGGCAAACATCAGGAAACTTGATTCTCTACGATCTGTTATGACGTCCATCCAGATACAATCTCTGCCTCTCTCTCTCTATATATATATATATATATATATATATATATATATATATATATATATATATATATATATATATATATATATATATGTCGTGCCGAATAAGTAAAACTGGTCAATTAGCAAGAACTCATTTAAAATTAAGTTCTTTCTAAAATTTTCTCTTATACGTTTAAAGATATATTTTTTTCATTAATGTTAATATAATTTTTTAAAATTTTGCTCCAAAAGAATCTTGGAAAACTTACCTAACCTTATTATGACAAGAACAATTGATTTTAGCCTAACCTAACCAAATATATTTTAGATTTGTTTACAATAATTTATTACTAAACAGAGTGAAATACATTTTTTTCGTTAGGTTCAGAATGATTTTGGCGAAATTATTGCATACACAAATTTTCACTTGTCCTATATGGCATGACGAGCGTTGCTATTTAAGCCAAGATCGCAAGTTCTGCCTATTCCGCACGACATTATATATATATATATATATATATATATATATATATATATATATATATATATATATATATATATATATATATATATATATATAATGTATATTTAATATATTTATAGATGGGGTTGTAAGAGAAGTAAATGCGAGGGTCTTTGCAAGAGGCGTGGAGTTAAAAGATAAAGAATCACACATAAAGTGGCAGTTGTCACAGTTGCTCTTTGCTCATGACACTGTGCTCTTGGGAGATTCTGAAGAGTAGTTGCAGAGGTTGGTGGATGAATTTGGTAGGGTGTGCAAAAGAAGAAAATTAAAAGTGAATACAGGAAAGAGTAAGGTTATGAGGATAACAAAAAGATTAGGTGATGAAAGATTGGATATCAGATTGGAGGGAGAGAGAGTATGGAGGAGGTGAATGTATTCAGATATTTGGGAGTGGACGTGTCAGCGGATGGGTCTATAAAAGATGAGGTGAATCATAGAACTGATGAGGGGAAAAGGGTGAGTGGTGCACTTAGGAGTCTGTGGAGACAAAGAACTTTGTCCTTGGAGGCAAAGAGGGGAATGTATGAGAGTATAGTTTTACCAACGCTCTTATATGGGTGTGAAGCATGGGTGATGAATGTTGCAGCGAGGAGAAGGCTGGAGGCAGTGGAGATGTTATGTCTGAGGGCAATGTGTGGTGTGAATATAATGCAGAGAATTCGTAGTTTGGAAGTTAGGAGGAGGTGCGGGATTACCAAAACTGTTGTCCAGAGGGTGAGGAAGGGTTGTTGAGGTGGCTCGGACATGTAGAGAGAATGGAGCGAAACAGAATGACTTCAAGATTGTATCAGTCTGTAGTGGAAGGAAGGCGGGGTAGGGGTCGGCCTAGGAAAGGTTGGAGGGAGGGGGTAAAGGAGGTTTTGTGTGCGAGGGGCTTGGACTTCCAGCAGGTATGCGTGA
>NC_091337.1:16181887-16186887 GCF_038502225.1 Cherax quadricarinatus | reverse complement strand
GGTTACAAAGGTGTGTCAAAGTTAGGATGGAGCTATAATGGTGACCAATAGGGGTTCATCCAGCTTGAAACTCGATACACCGGCCCCATTTCAGCTTCATGCCTCAAGTAAACAGCTTACTTATGAGCGCATTTTCGTAAAGTGCTTCTGGTATTATTCAGGGGAGGCTGAACTTAGTGCCCAGACGCGGGGTATATATTGCATGGTGCAGGAAGCTGGAGCAGGGGACCATGGGGCTATGGAAGCAAGGGAATGGGGTGCATGGGGCCATGTAAGAAAGGGCTGGGGAGCATGGGGCCATGGAAAAGAGAGCATGGTGTTATAAAAGCAGGGAAGGTGCATAGGGCAATGAAATGAGTAGAGGGACGAGGGATGATTATAGGAAGAGAGGTGGAAAGAGGTAAAATGGCGAAAGAGGAGATGATGGGAAAATGGAGGAGAGTACAAATGCTTGAAGAGAGGAGTAGGGAGGTGGGAAGAGGTTGACGTGAAGGTAGAGGAGAGGTTGATGTGAAAGTGGGGTAGAGGTTTGTGTAAAGGTGGGGAAGAGAAGAGTGGAAAGATGTTGACAGATGGATGGGGATATGACAACATGAAGGTCACGTATATGAACACGTATAGGATTGAAGATTACATCTTTCACCTCACAGCAATGACTCAAACAAACCGTTATAGCGTTATAACAAGAATGCAACTTCAGGAAACGAAGACGATACAAACCAGTGGCAAACCAATATAAAGACTAATAGAGAAATGCTCTAACCACTAGATCTCCCAGGAATAATAAGATCCATCCGACTAAATAAGACTATGCATTAAAGAGATTATTAGTCTCCACTTCAACAAATGCAATTTTCTATGGACGGATCTTACACCATGACGAAAGTAATGAGATTTAGCTCAGGTGCCTTCATAGATGCTGTTAACGATCTCAACGTTGTCATAGTGGTGTGAGATGCCTCATAAAACCTGCCTTCGTAATCACAGCTAGAGATATGTTAACCTCTCTAATGAACTGAAATTTATCTAGTTGGATTAAACTTATTAAGGCTGCACGATCTAGTAGTTAGAGTATTGGCCTTCCGGTTTCAGGACTGAATGGACCATTCCCTGAGTTCTAACAGCAATTACAGAGACGAAGACAATGAATTCAATTCACAATGCAACATTCCCAACTGACTAACAAGTAACGACAGTAAAGAGAGCATGCAGGGGAAGGGGACCAAGATGGAGAGGTACTCTTGGAATAGAAGAGACAGAGCTAGAGGCCACTCTAACGTCAGACAGATTGAACATTAAAATGGTATAAAATACCGACAGGTTGTTAGGTAAGACACATATGCAACAGTTAGGTATCTTTATTTCGAAACGTTTCGCCTACACAGTAGGCTTCTTCAGTCGAGTACAGAAAAGTTGATAGAAGCAGAAGATACTTGAAGACGATGTAATCAGTCTATCACCCTTAAAGTTTTGAGGTGGTCAGTCCCTCAGTCTGGAGAAGAGCATTGTTCCATACCACGGAACAATGCTCTTCTCCAGACTGAGGGACTGACCACCTCAAAACTTTAAGGGTGATGGACTGATTACATCGTCTTCAAGTATCTTCTGCTTCTATCAACTTTTCTGTACTCGACTGAAGAAGCCTAATGTGTAGGCGAAACGTTTCGAAATAAAGATACCTAACTGTTGCATATGTGTCTTACCTAACAGGCCACTCTAAATTGGGATAGATTTTAAATGAAAGAATATTTTAAGCATGAGAGAAATTAGATAGAGAACAGGTAATAGAATACTGATATTCAAAGGAGACACAAGAAACAGTTCTTAAAATAAAAGTTAAGCATTATACTTCAACATGCGTTAGGAAAGGAAAAATAATTCAGGGTAGACTGCATGTTGCTCAACTGCTGGAAGACCTTTGACTTGGTGGCCCCATACTAGCATTTTTTCAAAAGCTATTAAATCATAATGGATATCGGAATATCTGACTGCTCAATCGACTGACTGAATATCGAACTGGCCGACACGCTGACTGACCGACAGATTGATTTACTAACAGACCGATTGAGTAGTTGAGTGTTTGCTAATCAAATTCTGATGCTTAAACAAAATTTCTGTAGGATCTTCATTGTTTATTCATTAGATCACTCATTCTTTTTCACCATTTCCCCCCCCCCCCTCTTCTTACTCCTCCTCTTCCTTCTACGCATATTCTACCAGCTCCTCTTCTCTAACTTCTCCCCTGAATCCTCTTTCTCCCTTTTCTCTTTAAAATCCTTCGCCTCCTCCTCTCTTTTCTTTTTCCTTGACCTATTGCCGTATCCCTATTGCATCCCTGACGCTAATTGCACGCGGTATTAGTTTAATTAGAGCTGTCATCTGGAAATTCACCAATTACGCTGCCCTGGAGTGCGTATTACAGCCTGCGTCCCAAGAGAGAGAGGGGCGAGACTGCTACTAAGATTACTAACCACTTTTTATCGTTTCCAATAAAGTATATAGCTTAGAAGGTAAAAAAGCCACAATACTGTAACTGGATCAATACACAAATTAACCGTACCTGACAGAAACCAGCGTATGACGACGTTTCGGTCCGACTTGGACCATTGACTAGTTACAATTTGTGACGTTAGATTGTAATTCTTCACTCTAAGGGTGATGGGAAATTGGAATGAGCTGGATGGGGAAGAGGTAGAGGCAAATTGTTTTACGCAGTTTGAGGAGTAGATATGAATGCTTCAGAATTCGAGTGTGTGTCTGCCAATATATTTTCAGAGGACCGGACAGGAGCTAAAGATTCTAACTGAAAATACGCACTTACTCACACATATGATACATATTCATATAATCACACACACACACACACACACACACACACACACACACACACACACACACACACCTTCGCCAGTGAAATAGAGCATTAATTATTTAAACTTTTTAATATCTGATCCCTACGAGTTGCTCGGTCCTCCTAAGCGACTGTACTTATTAACTGGTTCACCAACCAAAAGTTTTACGTCATTTTTTAGAATCAGTAACACCAGGATTATAGGGACAGCTCCTCATGGTGTTTAATAGGTCATGGTATTGTAATGGGTCACGGTGCTGTGATGGGTCATAGGGTTGTGATGCTTCATAGGGTTGTGATGGTTCATAGGGTTGTGATGGGTCATGAGGTTGTGATGAGTCATGGGGTTGTGATGGCTCATGGTGCTGTGATGGGTCATAGAGTTGTGATGGGTCGTGAGGGTTGTGATGGGCCATGGGGTTTGATGGGTCACGGGGTTGTGATGAGTCATGGGGTTGTGATGAGTCATGGTGTTGTGATGGGTCGTTGGGTTGTGATGGGTCATGGTGTTGTGATGAGTCATGGTGCTGTGATGGGTCATGGGGTTGTGATGAGTCATGGTGTTGTGATGGGTCGTTGGGTTGTGATGGGTCATGGTGTTGTGATGAGTCATGGTGTTGTGATGGGTCATGGTGTTGCGATGAGTCATGGTGCTGTGATGGGTCATGGGGTTGTGATGGGTCATGGTGTTGTGATGGGTCATGGTGTTGTGATGAGTCATGGTGTTGTGAGAGGAATTAACAAGGTGGACAGAGACAGGATGTTCCAGAGATGAGACACAGAAACAAGGGGTCACAACTTTAAGCTGAAGACTCAGATGAGTCAAAGGGATGTTAGGAAGTATTTCTTCGGAGTTGTCAGGAAGTGGAATAGTCTGGTAAGTGATATAGCGGAGACAGGAACCATACATAGTTTTAAGACGAGGTTTGATAAAGCACATGGAGCAGGGGGAGAGAGGACTTAGTAGCGATCAGTGAAGAGGCGGGGCCAGGAACTATGACTCGAACCCTGCAACCAAAACTTGGTGAGTACACACAGATGAGTAGAAATAGGTGAGTACATGATTTACATATTTACGCACTGTTTACTCAAGATTACTATATTTACATATTTTATGCACGATTTACACACGATTTACATATTTACACATTCACATGTTTACATAAGCTTTAAACGAAATTTATAAATCTTGTCCTATGGTTTACACATTGACGCACGATTTAGTCACGATTTACCTACGATTTGCTTGCGATTTCCGCCCGATTTACTTGCGATTTACGCCCGATTTACACAAGAAGTTCTCCGGCTGTACTCCCAGGTAGCAATTAAGTGTTTCAACTTTAAGCAATAAGATCAGATGGCACTTTTTTTCACTTGCTTGGCAGGCGAGTGGAGAAGAGTGTCTTAGCCACACACCAGGTGACAGGCCAGTGTGACACTTGTGAGTGGAGGACGTAGAGGAGAATGTGAAGATCTCATGTGATGTACACATACGTGGGTTGTGTTGGTGGTCTGATTATTAATGTGGGACACTAAACACTGACAGGTATTTCGCTGGAAAAGTTTGGCTAGACTGTTAGGCTTTTAGGATGGTGTGTGGCGGTGTGGTGGTGTGTGACGGTGTGTGGTATGTGGTGGTGTGTGGTAGCGGTGATAGTGGTGGTGGTAGTGGTGGAAGTGGTAGTGGTGGTGTGTGGTTGTGGAGTGGTAGTGGTGGTGGTGTGTGGTTGTGGAGTGGTGTGTGGTGGAGTGTGGTGCGTGGCGTGTGGTGGTGGTGTGCGGTGGTGGAGTGTGGTGGTGGTGTGTGATGGTGGTAGAGTGTGGTGGTGGTGTGTGATGGTGGTGGTGTGTGGTGGTCGTGTGTGATGGTGGTGGTGTGTGGTGGTGGTGTGTGATGGTGGTGGTGTGTGGTGGTGGTGTGTGGTGGTGGTTTGTGGTGGTGGTGTGTGGTGTTGATGTGTGGCGTGTGGTGGTTTGTGGCGTGTGGTGGTTTGTGGCGTGTGGTGGTGTGTGGCGGTGTGTGGTGGAGTATTATGGTGAGTAGTGGTGTTTGGTGTTATGTTATGGTGTATATTCTTTGGTGTTGGTGTATGGTGGTGCGTGGTGTGTGCTGTGTTGTGTGTGGTGTGTGTGTGTGCGCGCGCGTGTG
>NC_091337.1:16176887-16179387 GCF_038502225.1 Cherax quadricarinatus | reverse complement strand
GATTAGATGTAACAGACTGAATATGATATATATATATATATATATATATATATATATATATATATATATATATATATATATATATATATATATATATATATATATATATATATATATATATATAAGCTTACAAAATATGGCAAAGTTAAATAGGTATATTTATTAGAATTTCGTGTGCTTATGAGGTTGGATTACTAAGCTGAGGTCTGATCTTGGAGATATACAGCGTTTCTGAGGAGGAAAGGTCAAGCTTGCGAGGGTCAGATGGTCAGCAGAGTGAATGAATGGATGCCAGAGAATACCTACGAACTCTTACTATCAAAGGAATAATGCAGTGAATGTAACATACTGGATTATAGAAATGAAGATGAAAGTAAAGATGGAGACGAAGGTGGCAACAGAGTGGAGGAAGCAGGCGACGAAGAGTGATAAGGAAAGGTGGGAGAAAGAGGGGGAGAAAGAGGGGGAGAAAGAGGGGGAGAAAGAGGAGGAGGAGGAGGAGGAGGAGGAAGAGGCAGGCTCGTGATGCAAGGAGGTGTCATCTACTCACTTTCTCGCCCCTGGGGAAGTAAACCACAGTCGTCTTCGTCCTCTCGTTACCAACCTTACCCCCACCTTCCTTAAGGGTCACTGTCCCTTCGCCGCTTCCAGAAGTAATAACAGCCTTTACGCACGCTCACACATTTCGCCTTTTGTAAATATTCCTATAATATTCTCTGAGTCTCTGAGTGAAACATTGACAATTGAGGCCTCATGAGGTTTACGCTCTATGAAACACCTTTCAAGATCTCGTGGGGTACGAGACGTGGAGACAAATGGTATAAAATACCCACATGATGGAAATATATTTGTGACTTGATAAAGTCCACTGTATGGGAGAAATGTAGTCAATAAAAGATCACACACACACACACACATATAAATATATATATATATATATATATATATATATATATATATATAAATATATATATATATATATATATATATATATATATATATATATATAACACAGGGAGAAGACTTGGGACTCATCCTCAATCCCTCTAAGTGTGAAATCATCACAGCGAACCAGGAAATAATCAATGCTGTGCGAAGAATCCTCCCGGAAATCTCAACTACAACTCCGTCCAACAGTACCCTCTTGGGGGCACCGCTGGGTCACCAGGCCATCGATACTGTCCTCAGGGACAAATTGAATGACCTTATGAGAATGGAGGAGAGAATAAGCGATCTTGATGCCCATGATGCTCTGTGTCTCCTCACAAGGTGTCTTACTATGCCAAGACTCACTTACTTCTTGAGGTGTGCACCCTCTTTTGACAACCCAACACTCGATGAATATGACGCACACCTGAGATCAACTTTTAAGAAGGCACTGAACCTGTCACTAGAGGATGAGCAATGGGATCAGGCAACCCTCCCAGTGCGACTGGGAGGTATAGGGGTGCGTAAAGCAACGCATGTTGCTTTACCTGCTTTTCTGTCGTCGTGTTTGGCTTCCAGTGCATTAGTCAAGAAGATAGTGCCCGAACGCTTGAGAGACTTGGTAGGAGCTCAAGACCCCAGGTTTACTGAAGCAGCAATTCGGTGGGACACCCTTACAGACTCCTCCAGTAGACCAGCTCCTCCCAAACAGCACAAACAGTCCCACTGGGACAAACCGATCATGGAAAAAATCGCCAACACAATGCTCTCCAATGCTTCAGGAAAGAACAAAGCTCGTCTCCTGGCAGTGAAGGCACCACACTCAGGAGATTTCCTGTTAGCTGTTCCCAATTCCTCCCTGGGCACCCGTCTCGACCCACAGGCCATTCGGATTGGTGTTGCTCTTCGCCTAGCCGCCCCCATCCTCACCGAACATAGGTGTATTTGCGGCAGGGCGACAGCTGATCAATTCGGACTCCATGGTCTCGTGTGTCACACAGCAGAAGGGAAGTATGCCAGACATGAGGAGATCAATGACATAATAAAGAGAAGCCTCGCCACAGCCCGTTGCCCAGCTCAACGGGAACCCCAAGTACAGAGGTCTGATGGAAGTCAAAAGCGTCCTGATGGAGCCACTATGCTACCCTGGAAGGATGGAAAGCAGATTGCCTGGGACTACACCTGTGCTGCCACATTGGCAGATACCTACTTGCCATACTCTGTAGTGGAAGGGGGTGGAGCTGCCAGCCACAGGGAGACCCAGAAGATCCGAAAATATGAAAACCTTCCCCCTTGCTATAACTTCATTCCAATAGGGTCGGAGACCCTTGGAGCATGGGGCAAGTGTGCTCTAAAGTTCCTCAAAGAGCTGGGTGAAAAGCTCATCATAGAAACCAAGGACCACAGGGCGACCAGCTTCCTCTTTCAGAGACTCAGTGTTGCGATCCAGAGAGGAAATGCCTGCAGCATTCTGGGCACGCGGCCCACCGCAGGGGAGCTGAACGAAGTATTCGAGATGTAGCTCTGAGTTACCAATGTTGTTTTACTTTGTATCAATTTTTTGTGAATGTTT
>NC_091337.1:16144387-16171887 GCF_038502225.1 Cherax quadricarinatus | reverse complement strand
CTGATGTGTGTTATCGTAGTGAAATTAAATCTACACCTTCGTGATTTTCCATATTTTAATTATAGAATATCAAAGTAAAATATACCAAGTGTCTTATTCACAAGTCGAAGGACTGAACACATTAAAATTTCTTTCAGAGTCTCCAGCATTTATTCTCTGTATATGGAGGTGGATGTGATTGTTGTGACTCTTGAAGTAAATAGTGACCCCAAGATGAATAGGGATTCTGAAGAACCGAGGTACTGGGATCCTCGGACATAAAGCCATTAGTTGATGAAACGTTTCCACCAGTTACGATCCATGTTACACATGTCTTATTCATCATCATGTTGGTATTATATACAATTAATATAGTGAGGTGATCAAAGAATCTCGAAGGCAGCTGTGGTTTTCTGGTTAGTGTGGCGCTTCTTAGTGATATCCTGCAAGGTGATGTAGCTTTCCAAGTGACACTACAGAGAGCTATTGATATCCTGAAGCCTTTTTTGAGTCCAGAGGTGGAATGTGTGTCAATCTTGTAATATCATGTAGACTCTTGTTCCACCATGTAGACAATCTTGTGATATCATGTAAACTCTTGTTCCAGTATGCAGATGCTGTACAGTGACCTCGAGATATCTTGCAGATTCTTGTTCCACCATGTAAATAGCTTGTGATGTACCAAGGAAAATGACACAGGTGGGGTTTTAGACATCTTGCAGAGGCTGAAGAGGAGCGTGGGTGCCATCCACGCTCTGGAGTTAGAGGAGGACGATACACTGTTACCCTTAAGGACACTCGAGTACTACAAGAGAGAATGTCAGCGGATTGCGACCCCCAAAATATCTCGGCAATCCCGCAAAATGTGATTTATGCAACAGCTGGGTCTTCTTTACAGTCCAGTGACCAAATACAAAAGTCAAGTCGAGAAGATTTGGTTCTCTCTGAGATGGTCTTGCCTGAGTAAAATAAACGTATAGATCCCTATACCTTTATGTTTTACTGTTTAACTGTGTTTATCTGACCAGGCAGATACCAGGGAGATTTCAGGCTTAGGATTGTATATAGAGAATAGCGAGAAATACGAGGAGGATAGTGGTCCTGTGGCCTCTGATATAAATAAGACTTAGCAGATGACTTATGCACATCATATACGCCTGACTTTTAACCTCGGGAAAGGCTTGCTGAATTAGTAATAAAATATCTTAAGAGGTATTTCTGGAAGTCCAGTGACTTGGTAAGTGAAGGAGAGAGTTTCAAGTCTCGCCATAGAAACATTATTGACTTTCTGATCTTCATAAAACGACGGTGCAGAAAGGAGGAGAGAGGAAGGGAGAGGCTGAGAGAGAGAGAAAGTGTGTGAGAGAGAGAGAGAGAGAGAGAGAGAGAGAGAGAGAGAGAGAGAGAGAGAGAGAGAGAGAGAGAGAGAGAGAGAGAGAAAGAGAGAGAGAGAGAGAGAGAGAGATAGAGAGATATATATATATATATATAAATATATTTCTATATATATATATATATATATAAATATATTTTATATATATATATATATATATATATATATATATATATATATATATATATATATATATATATATATATATAGAGAGAGAGAGAGAGAGAGAGAGAGATTATTCGACCATCACTCAAGAGTGCTCAGGTGTGCCTCTGATTGCTGCCTTGGGCGACATCTGTACCCCTCTCCTCTGCCTCCTCACCCCTCTCCTCTGCCGACTCACCCCTCTCCTCTGCCCCCTCACCCCTCTCCTCTGCCCCCTCGCCCCTCTCCTCTGCCCCCTCACCTCTCTCCTCTGCCCCCTCACCCCTCTCCTCTGACCTCCCCATCCTTCACTCAGATCCATCTCCCTCAATTCACAAATTCTCACATTGAACACGTGCTCATTTGTGAGAAAGAGAAAAAGATAGAGAGAGAAAGAGAAAGTTGAAGGGCCTTGAGCCAAAACCTCACTCGTATTGCATTGACAAAAAAGTGCCATGAAAAACTAATAACCGAATCACACCTTAGTGCATCATATTCCTCAGACGCTCTGTAAGCCCTACAGATTTAATGCTTCCCAATAATAATAATAATAATAATAATAATAATAATAATAATAATAATAAAAGTGAAAATAATAATTATAATAATATCATGAAACTAAGCATATGTTGAAAAAAGACAAGGCAGGTTAGACCCTCTATTACTCCAGAACACTTTACAGGCCAGAGACCAGGCAGGTTAGACCCTCCATTACTCCAGAGCACCTTACAGACCAGAGACCAGGCAGGTTAGACCCTCCATTACTCCAGAACACTTCACAGGCCAGAGACCAGGCAGGTTAGACCCTCCATCACTCCAGAGCACCTTACAGACCAGAGATCAGACAGGTTAGACCCTCCATCACTCCAGAGCACCTTACAGACCAGAGACCAGGCAGGTTAGACCCTCCATCACTCCAGAGCACCTTACAGACCATAGAGCAGGCAGGTTAGACCCTCCATCACTCCAGAGCACCTTACAGACCAGAGATCAGACAGGTTAGACCCTCCATCACTCCAGAGCACCTTACAGACCAGATATCAGGCAGGTTAGACCCTCCATCACTCCAGAGCACCTTACAGACCAGAGCCCAGGCAGGTTAGACCTTTTATCACTCCAGAGCACCTTACAGACCAGAGACCAGGCAGGTTAGACCCTCCATCACTCCAGAGCACCTTACAGACCAGAGACCAGGCAGGTTAGACCCTCCATCACTCCAGAGCACCTTACAGACCAGAGACCAGGCAGATTAGACCCTCCATCACTCCAGAGCTCCTTACAGACCAGAGACCAGGCAGGTTAGAACCTCCATCACTCCAGAGCACCTTACAGACCAGAGACCAGGCAGGTTAGACCCTCCATCACTCCAGAACACCTTACAGACCAGAGACCAGGCAGATTAGACCCTCCATCACTCCAGAGCTCCTTACAGACCAGAGACCAGGCAGGTTAGAACCTCCATCACTCCAGAGCACCTTACAGACCAGAGACCAGGCAGATTAGACCCACCATCACTCCAGAGCACCTTACAGACAAGAGACCAGGCAGGTTAGACCCTCCATCACTCCAGAGCACCTTACAGACCAGAGACCAGGCAGGGTAGACCCTCCGTCACTCCAGAGCACCTTACAGACCAGAGAACAGGCAGGTTAGACCCTCCATCACCCCAGAGCACCTTACAGACCAGAGACCAGGCAGGTTAGACCCTCCATCACTCCAGAGCACCATACAGACCAGAGAGCAGGCAGGTTAGACCCTCCATCACTCCAGAGCACCTTACACACCAGAGACCAGGCAGATTAGACCCTCCATCACTCCAGAGCACCTTACAGACAAGAGACCAGGCAGGTTAGACCCTCCATCACTCCAGAACACCTTACAGGCCAGAGACCAGGCAGGTTAGACCCTCCATCACTCCAGAGCACCTTACAGACCAGAGAACAGGCAGGTTAGACCCTCCATCACTCCAGAGCACCTTACAGACCAGAGACCAGGCAGGTTAGACCCTCCATCACTCCAGAGCACCTTTCAGACCAGAGACCAGGCAGGTTAGACCCAGACCCTCCATCACTCCAGAGCACCTTACAGACCAGAGAGCAGGCAGGTTAGACCCTCCATCACTCCAGAGCACCTTACAGACCAGAGAGCAGGCAGGTTAGACCCTCCATCACTCCAGAGCACCTTACAGACCAGAGACCAGGCAGGTTAGACCCTCCATCACTCCAGAGCTCCTTACAGACCAGAGACCAGGCAGGTTAGAACCTCCATCACTCCAGAGCACCTTACAGACCAGAGAACAGGCAGGTTAGACCCTCCATCACTCCAGAGCACCTTACAGACCAGAGACCAGGCAGGTTAGACCCTCCATCACTCCAGAGCACCTTACAGACCAGAGACCAGGCAGGTTAGACCCTCCATCACTCCAGAGCACCTTACAGACCAGAGACCAGGCAGGTTAGACCCTCCATCACTCCAGAGCACCTTACAGACCAGAGACCAGGCAGATTAGATCCTCCATCACTCCAGAGCACCTTACAGTCTAGAAACCAGGCAGGTTAGACCCTCCATCACTCCAGAGCACCTTACAGACCAGAGACCAGGCAGGTTAGACCCTCTATCACTCCAGAGCACCTTACAGACCAGAGACCAGGCAGGTTAGACCCTCCATCACTCCAGAGCACCTTACAGACCAGAGACCAGGCAGGTTAGACCCTCCATCACTCCAGAGCACCTTACAGACCAGAGACCAGGCAGGTTAGATCCTCCATCACTCCAGAGAACCTTACAGACCAGAGACCAGGCAGGTTAGACCCTCCATCACTCCAGCCAGAGCGAAATAATGTAATATGCAGAATCAAGCGGGTTCCACTGTTTTGTATACTTTATGTAACAAAGTATCCCACTTGGCTGGTGTTTGTTTGTGTGTGTACTCACCTAGTTGAGGTTGCAGGGGTTGAGTCCTAGCTCCTGGCACTGTGTGTGTGTGTGTGTGTGTGTGTGTGTGTGTGTGTATGTACTGTCCTATATATGGTTGTAGGGGTTGAGTCACAGTTTTATATTATGATGTAGGTCATTGCGTTTATAAGAGGCACCTATGATGACATCTGGCATGTGTATGCATGTGTGGCCTTATAAAACACAAACACACACACACACACATACACACACACACACACACACACACACACACACACACACACACACACACACACACACCAGCTGTTATCATACGTGCCTCCTGTTAACGCAGTGACACCAGCATCATTAAAAAAAACTTGTACATCTGGAATAATTTCCAAACAAAGAACCTGAAAATCATCCCTCTCCTCCAGCACACGCAAATATTACATCATTACCATAAAGAATTACACACCATCTACATTACCATTAAACACAGATAAAAACATACAAGGCAAGCCATGAGTTATGTATTCAGAGTATTAATCCAATGGTCATGATATGATAAAGAATTGAGTTCATTATACTCAGCAACAGTGGGTGTAAAGCATAGATATGAAAGAGAACTCTCATGAATTATTCAGTACCATAATTATGAAGAGATGCCGGGCACAAATATGACCTAGCATAGTGCCAGAGTTAAATTTGATGTAAATGGCACCTGAGGGAAGGGGCCGGATGCTGGGAGTGAGAGAGGGTGGGGGGAATTGATGGGAGAGGAAAAGGGATTGGCAGAAAGCTGGAGGGAGGAGAGATTGGATAAAAGGGGTGAGGGGGAGTTAGAGTGAATTGAAGAGGTGGTTGTAGGATAGGGAAGGGGAGGGTAGATTATGGTAGGTGGTAAAGAGTGAAGAGGGTTAGGCCGGGAGGTTATTGAAATGGGGTTAGGATGAGAATGAGAGGAGATAATGAATATTAATAGTAATTTTAATCGCCGTAATTATTACCAATAATTTTACTTCAATTGTTACTACTATTACTACTAATACTTTTACTAATTCTCTTACTACTACTATTACACTACTACTACAACTGCTACTGAACTACTACTACTACTACTGTAATTACTATTACTACAACAACAACTACTACTACTACTACTAAATAATAATAATACCACCACTATTATTACTATCTACAACGATTCTGTCAAGCATTTACGTCTCACTCTATACCTAAATATACCCAGTATCACTGCATTGTTCGTAACGGACTGACAAAGCTCCTGCAGAGCGAAACGTTGCCAAAATAAAATGACATTAGTTTCACAGATATTCTTTTACCAAACATGAATGTTTTAGTTTCTGTTTTTTGTGTTCTTTATCTTCCCGTTGTTCTATCATTTGTTCACGTGTAAGCACTTCAGTAACCCTGCTTCTTCTTCTGTACTTTCTTCTCAGTGGTCAGTGGTCAGTCGTCACGTGAGGTCAGAGACCCTGAGCTGCTTTGGGGATTAGCGTGGACGGTTACAAAGCATGGCTTGCTTCTGCAGTGTTTTAAAAATTGAGGTTGGAGAGTTGAAGAAGGAGGTCTTGCTTCTCCAGCAGGTGATTAGGAGGCTGAAGGTCCACCTCAATGGGTCTGGGAGAGAGTGTGAGGTGGCTGGAGTTGTGGGGAATGAGGCTTCTAGCAGTGAGGTGCAGTCTGTCTCTCGCTGTGAGGAGGGTGTAGTTGGGGAGGTAGCAACGGCTACCAGCAGTGAGGTGCAGCCCAGCACCTGCTACAAGTGGCGAGTGGTTCACAGTAATGGGAGGCGCATCAGAGTAAGGAAAGTTAAGAGTGAAGATCTGAAGGTAGGAAATCGCTTCTCTGTTCTTCAGGATGAATGTACTTCAGTGGCCAGTGAAGGTAAGGGTACTACTGCCCCTGCTAATGGAGGTAAGCACATTCTTGTGGTTGGTGACTCTCAGGTAAGTTATATTGACCGTGCTTTTTGTAATAGGAATAAGAAGATGAGAGATAGAGTGTGCTTCCCTTGAGCTGGTGTTGGGGACATTGTCAACAGGCTGGATAATATCATGTCAGGTAATGGGAACAAGCCCATTATCTGTCTCAGTGCTGGTGGAAATGATATTGGGAAGGGTAGGAGAGAAGAGCTGCTAGATAAGTACAGGTCAGCTATAGATTTCATTAAGTCTAAGGGAGGGATCCCAATCATATGTAGCATCTTGCCTAGAAGGGGAGTAGGAAATGAATGGTTGTCTAGGACAATTGGTGTAAATTGCTGGCTAGACAGATACTGCAAGGAACTTGCAATCCCATTCATTGACAACTGGAACAACTTTTATGGCAAACATGATATGTATGCAAGGGATGGGGTACATCTCTCTGGGGCAGGGGTGTTAGCACTTGCAGACTCGATTGAGAAGGCCATTGGTGAAATGCCTATGATTTTAAACTGATGGAAGATAGAGGTATGGGTGTGTGTGGGAAACAAGCAGGTTGCAACACTAGGGTTGGAAACAGTAAATGTATAAAAGGCATTCAGCATGAAGTTATAAATAAAGACAATAGATCAGGTCAGCAAAGGGGGACAGCAGAGGGCAGCAAGGGACTAGCTCCCTTAAGGTTTACTATACTAATAGCAGGAGTGTAAGAAATAAGATAGACGAGCTAAGATTAATTGCAAGTGCAGGAAACATAGATATTATTGCTATAACAGAGACCTGGCTCAATCTGAAAGATAGAGAGATGCCCTCTGAATGTCACATACAAGGCTATAAATTATTCCACACTGACAGGGTCAACAGGAAAGGTGGTGGAGTAGCGATGTATGTCAGAGACAATTTAAATTATTGTGTTAGACAAGATATTAAATTAGAAGCGTCAGCCACTGAATCTGTTTGGTTACAGCTTCTCGAGGGCCGAGAAAAACTAATTTTGGGTGTGATTTACAGGGCCCCAAATCTTGATAGGGAGAACCATACCCCCGGCCGGGATTGAACCCGCGGTCATAGAGTCTCAAAACTCCAGCCCGTCGCGCTAGCCACTAGACCAGCTAGCTAGTGGCTAGCGCGACGGGCTGGAGTTTTGAGACTCTATGACCGCGGGTTCAATCCCGGCCGGGGGTATGGTTTATTTGCAATCGTGTCATTACGATTTCTTAAGTCTTGATAGGGAGTGCAGTAAACTTCTATGGGACGAAATTCGTAAGGCATCTACATACGAAAATGTTGTGCTAATGGGAGATTTCAACTATAGACAGATTGACTGGAGCAATTTGACAGGAAATTTAGAGTCAGGTGACTTTCTTGATACGATCCAGGATTGTTTTTTAAAACAGTTTGTGACAGAGCCAACTAGGGGAAACAACCTCCTTGACTTGGTTCTTGCCAGTAGGGAAACACTAATTAATAATCTTGAGGTTAATGATGAGCTTGGGGAAAGTGATCACAAATCACTCAGTTTTAATATATCATGGAATTCCCCTAATAATGGCAATCAAGTCTCGGTCCCTGACTTTCGCTTGGCTGATTTCATAGGACTGAAAAATTACTTAGGTGGGTTGAACTGGAATGACCTGACTAAGGGTCAGGTAGGTGGTGATGGTTGCCGATATGATGCTTTCCAGGGCATAGTTCTAGCTGCTCAGTCAAATTATGTTCCAAATAGGGAAATCAGATCAAACAAAAATGATCCTAAATGGATGAACAATAGATTAAAATATCTGATTGGTCAAAAGAGAGGCATATACAGGCAAATCAAAAGAGGAGAGGGGCAATTAAGAAATCGATATATTCAGTTAAAGAGAGAAATAAAAAAGGGAATTAGAAAAGCAAAAAGAGATTATGAGGTTAAAGTTGCAAGAGAATCGAAGACTAACCCAAAAGGATTCTTTCAGGTATACAGAAGTAAGATCAGGGACAAGATAGGCCCACTCAAAAGTTCCTCGGGTCAGCTCACTGACAGTGATAAGGAAATGTGTAGAATTTTTAACACATACTTCCTCTCAGTTTTTACACAGGAGGATACCAGCGATATTCCAGTAATGATAAATTATGTAGAACAGGACGATAATAAACTGTGCACGATTAGGGTCACAAGTGACATGGTCCTTAGGCAAATATATAAATTAAAACCTAACAGATCCCCAGGCCCTGATGAACTGTATGCAAGGGTTCTAAAGGAATGTAAAGAGGAGCTTAGCACACCTTTGGCTAATCTTTTCAACATATCACTACAAACTGGCATGGTGCCAGATAAGTGGAAAATGGC
Organism: Cherax quadricarinatus; assembly: GCF_038502225.1. NCBI lineage: Eukaryota > Metazoa > Arthropoda > Malacostraca > Decapoda > Parastacidae > Cherax > Cherax quadricarinatus. The sequence goes on along the minus strand of NC_091337.1, from coordinate 16,163,198 downwards.
AAATGTGATACCTATTTTCAAAACAGGTGACAGGTCCTTAGCTTCGAACTATAGACCAATAAGCCTAACCTCCATAGTGGGAAAATTTATGGAATCAATAATTGCCGAGGCAGTTCGTAGCCACCTTGAAAAGCATAAATTAATCAACGAATCTCAGCATGGTTTTACAAAGGGGCGTTCCTGCCTTACGAATTTATTAACTTTTTTCACTAAGGTATTTGAGGAGGTAGATCATTGTAATGAATATGATATTGTGTATATGGACTTCAGTAAGGCTTTTGACAGGGTCCCACATCAGAGACTATTGAGGAAAATTAAAGCACATGGAATAGGAGGAGAAATTTTTTCCTGGATAGAGGCATGGTTGACAAATAGGCAGCAGAGAGTTTGCATAAATGGGGAGAAATCAGAGTGGGGAAGCGTCACGAGCGGTGTTCCACAGGGGTCAGTGTTGGGCCCCCTGCTGTTCACAATCTACATAAACGACATAGATGAGGGCATAAAGAGCGACATCGGCAAGTTTGCTGATGACACCAAAATAGGCCGTCGAATTCATTCTGACGAGGACATTCGAGCACTCCAGGAAGATTTGAATAGACTGATGCAGTGGTCGGAGAAGTGGCAGATGCAGTTTAATATAGACAAATGCAAAGTTCTAAATGTTGGACAGGACAATAACCATGCCACATATAAACTAAATAATGTAGAGCTTAATATTACGGATTGCGAAAAAGATTTAGGAGTTCTGGTTAGCAGTAATCTGAAACCAAGACAACAGTGCATAAGTGTTCGCAATAAAGCTAATAGAATCCTTGGCTTCATATCAAGAAGCATAAATACTAGGAGTCCTCAGGTTGTTCTTCATAAGAACATAAGAACATAAGAAAGGAGGAACACTGTAATAGGCCTGTTGGCCCATACGAGGCAGGTCCTTCACAAATCCAACCCACTAACAGAATACATCCTTGGTTAGGCCTCATTTAGATTATGCTGCACAGTTTTGGTCACCGTATTACAGAATGGATATAAATTCTCTGGAAAATGTACAAAGGAGGATGACAAAGTTGATCCCATGTATCAGAAACCTTCCCTATGAGGATAGACTAAGGGCCCTGAATCTGCACTCTCTGGAAAGACGTAGAATTAGGGGGGATATGATTGAGGTGTATAAATGGAAGACAGGAATAAATAAAGGGGATGTAAATAGTGTGCTGAAAATATCTAGCCTAGACAGGACTCGCAGCAATGGTTTTAAGTTGGAAAAATTCAGATTCAGGAAGGATATAGGAAAATACTGGTTTGGTAATAGAGTTGTGGATGAGTGGAACAAACTCCCGAGTACAGTTATAGAGGCCAGAGCGTTGTGTAGCTTTAAAAATAGGTTGGATAAATACATGAGTGGATGTGGGTGGGTGTGAGTTGGACCTGATAGCTTGTGCTACCAGGTCGGTTGCCGTGTTCCTCCCTTAAGTCAATGTGACCTGACCTGACTAGGTTGGGTGCATTGGCTTAAGCCGGTAGGAGACTTGGACCTGCCTCGCATGGGCCAGTAGGTCTTCTGCAGTGTTCCTTCGTTCTTATGTTCTTATGTTATTCATAAATATCTGACCTCCTGGCAGGCTTCCTCTGCGGAACATGTTTCGTACACACCTTGTATGCGTTCGTGTTCAGGCTTTTCTATACACTGGTGTGAGTTACGTGCTAAGGACTCTTTCTCAGGGAATGTCTGACAGTTTTTCATTTTCTTCAAAGTCATTTTCATTTTGTGTCCAGTCACTTTCATTTGGTCCCCAGTCACTTTCATTTGGTCCCCAGTCACTTTCATTTGGTCCCCAGTCACTTTCATTTGGTCCCCAGTCACTTTCATTTGGTCCCCAATCACTTTCACTTGTCCCCAGTCGTTTATTTCACCGTTAAAGTTAAGTTTACTAAACACTGTTTCTTAGTGACTCGACACACTGGTTGAATGATTGTATGCTAATGAGGTGGTGTATAGAGTATATTGTATTTTAAATTGCTGTTTCCAACGCAACACCACCAACACAACGTCAAGAAAACATCACAGTAAAAGTAACAACACCATCACACAGGCACCAACAACACCTACTCAACACTACCAACACAACACTACCCTGATATTATAATTATTGGGAGAGCGCTAAATCCGTAGGATTATACAGCGCATGTGAGGAGAGGATGGAAGGTATTCAGGCTAAATTACGGGAACCGGGGCACAGATGCAATTCCCTAGATCAAGAGCCCCTCTCCAGCGTCAAGGAACCTCCCTTGCGGAGACAACACTACCAACAACACCAACACAGCACTACCAACAACTCCAACACAACAACAACACAACAACTCCATCACAACAATACCAACATAATACTACCAACAACACCAACACAATACTACCAATAACACCAACACAGCACTACCAACAACTCAAACACAACAATACCAACACCACAATACTACCAACAACACCAACACAAGACTACCAATAACACCAACACAATACTACCAACAACACCAACACAACACAACCAATAACACCAACACAACACTACCAATAACACCAACACAACACTACCAACAACACCAACACAATACTACCAATAACACCAACACAGCACTACCAACAACAACATCACAACACTACCAACAATACCAACACAATACTACCAATAACACCAACACAACACTACTAATAACACCAACACAACACTACCAATAACACCAACACAAAACTACCAATAACACCAACACAACACTACCAACAACACCAACACAACACCAACACAACACCAACACAACAACACAACACCAATACAACACTACCAACAGCACCAACACAACACTACCAACACCAACACAACACTACCAACAACACCAACACAACACTACCAACACCAACACAACACTACCAACAACACCAACACACTACCAACAACACCAACACAACACTACCAGTAACACCAACACACCACTTCCAACAACAACACAGCACTACCACCAACACCTACACAGCACTACCACCAACACCAACACACTACCAACAGCACCAACACAACACTACCAACAACACCAACACAACACTACCAACAACATCAACACAACACTACCAACAACACCAACACAGCACTACCGCCAACACACTACCAACAATACCAACACAACATTACCAACAACACCAACACAACACTACCAACACCAACACAACACTACCAACACCAACACAACACTACCAACAACACCAACACACTACCAACAACACCAACACAACACTACCAGTAACACCAACACACCACTTCCAACAACAACACAGCACTACAAGCAACATCAACACAGCACTACCACCAACACCAACACAGCACTACCACCAACACCAACACACTACCAACAGCACCAACACAACACTACCAACAACACCAACACAACACTACCAACAACATCAACACAACACTACCAAGACAACAGCAGGGACAGCACTACGAACACCACCAACAACACTAACTCAACACCACCATTAAGACCAACACAGCACTGCCAACAAGAAAACACCAACACCTCTAGTGCATCACTACCAACAACACCATCACAGCACTACAGCAACGACGCCACAAACACCGCAAACAACACTACCAATACAACACTATCAATAATACCAAAAGTACACCAACAAAAAGACCAACACCATTAACAACACCAACACCACCAACGAAACACAACTACTAGCATCAACAATGCAACACTAAAAACAACAACAACACAACGAAAACAATGACCAATGCCTCCAAAAAATAATTTAAAAATCCTAATTATATGTCATAAAGCGACAAACACAAGCACTAATGGTTTCACCCATCAACAAAAAACAAACGCCATGCGCAACTACATACAACAATAAAAAAAATTTTAATCCTTTATTTCAGGTGGTAAAAACATAAAACAAAAAAATAAACACTTAAACTATGAACATCTCAGTGTATAAACATTTGGAGAATATATAAATAAAAACATTTAGAGTAGTTATGAAAGTTGAGAGGCATATATACACGTTTAGAAGAACTTGCAAATAGTTAGAATATATAAAACAATGAATAAACATTTCGAAGTAAACACAACAAGCATAAAAAAATAACGAGAGAGAGCTTCATCAAGTCATGGTTCCTCTGTGTAGAAATATATTAAATCGTATTTCACTCTGTGTGCAGCTTCTCCAAATCATCACTTGATGAAGGTCTACCTTAAACGAAACCTCTATCACTTAATTTTTTTTATCCATATTGTATCGCCATACTTATATCTGTCGCTATTATGCCTCGTATTCCAAAATTCACCATTTTTTCGCAGGGAAACCTAGCCTTAAACATCAACAACAGATTCTTCAGAAGACTATGCATCACCATCTCTAATCTTGAGCGGATTTAACTAAAATTACTTTTAAACGTAAATGAAAGATTCGATACGGCGTGAACCGTGAGTGGCCCTATAAAGGTACAACAATACATAACGGCGTAAGCTGTCAGTTGCCCTTTATGCCATCAATAACAACTAACGCCAGTGGCAGTTTAAGATAACAGAGTATAAAAAGGTAGTATATCCAACAACGCATCCGTTAATAAGGTGATTTACTCATGATCTTATTGACATGATTTCACTAACGCCCACTCACACATTACTAAGGTAATTTAACCAGCGCCACGGCGTCCGCCGCTAACGTAATGAAACCATCATCACACCCGTTAACAAAGTAATTTCCGCAAATATCACAACCGTTACTAAGGCAATTTCAAGAAACAACTGCAACTGTTGTTTAAGTAATTTAACCAACAGCGCACCCTGGTGTTAACGGTAAATTACCCAATGTCACAATTGTTCATGGAGTAATTTAAATAATACCAGCAGAGTTTAAGAGGGAATTTACCCTAAGATGAAGCAGGTGGAAACTGAAGACGCCGGTATCTCACACCACACACGTACCTGAAACACACATGAAGAAAACTTTTAATTAGGTCCAAAGAATTTCAACACATGAAACTTGGGCAAAAACAGAGAGAGAGAGAGAGAGAGAGAGAGAGAGAGAGAGAGAGACAGACAGACAGACAGACAGACAGAGAGATAGATGAATGATTCCAGTGAGTCTAGGTAGGTAACAGATCATAGCTTGTAAATAAAGGTGGGATCTTCAAGCCTAACTCTGTAAATACTCTTGCGCGCGCGCGTGTGTGTGTGTGTGTGTGTGTGTGTGTGTGTGTGTGTGTGTGTGTGTGTGTGTGTGTGTGTGTGTGTGTGTGTGTAGAGAGAGAGAGAGAGAGAGAGAGAGAGAGCGAGATAGAGAGAAATTGAAAGACAGACATAAAGACACACACACACACACACAAGAAAACATATAAAGAAGTCCCTGGCTAGTAGGTCTGGAGCCGTGTCAACAATTTCAACTCGTTGGGAGACTAAACAAGGTAAGTGGATTAGACAGGCAGAGCTGATAATAGCATTAGCAGACCAGTGGCGAGATGTCAGCCAAAAAAAAAAAAAAAAACTTTAAAACGTTGAGTAAAACATACAGGTCCGCAGTTGTGATAATAACATTGACGTGATCCTTGAAAATTAAATCTGACATTATCACTCCTAAGTTCCTCACATTAATCTGTCCTCCTGTTGAGCGATTTGAGTTTGTCTTGTGACCTGTTCTACTCATTTATTTATAGATATTTCTGGGGGTATAATAACCTTAATGTTATCCTATTAATGATGGATGGTTCCGTGTATTTTAAGCCAGTGTCATAACTTTGCTAGTAACAGATAAAACATACACACTGTGCATATACACCCCTTTTAACCCCCTTTTCATGGTCTGATTCATAAGTAATTTCTGTTTGTATATGTTCTTGTGATACAATCTGCAGGATGGATATAAAATGCACATTAGTGGCAATACAAAATTTCGTACAAAAATCCACTGAAACATCCCTTAAAAAACATTCTGAAACTCTCCTTAAAATACCCTGTAAAATATTTCTTAAAACGCCCTCTAAAGAATGTTAGAACACTTCCAAACATTTTATAAACATGGCCACAAAATGCTCGCACAACCCCATAAAACGCTCTTACAAGACACTTGAAACATTCTTAAAATCATTCTTAAAACATACTCAAAACTATTGAGAATAAGCATCTTGAAGTTTCCTTTTAAAATAACACTAAATCACCTTGTAAAACGCGCTTGAAGCATTCCTTAAAACGTCCCTCTTAAAACACTCTTAAAGCACCAAAATGCACTCTTTAAATTATACTTCTACACTCACCCAAATCCCCTCCAGCGCGCGCGCACACACACACACACACACACACACACACACACACACACACACACACACACACACACACACACACACAAACACACACACACAAACACACATACACAATGAAAAAACAAGAGTAAGTAGATGCAGTTTTGGGCTCGAGTGACAGGCTGGGGAAACTGGATACAGCAAGAAAGTAGGGGTAAAGGGAAAGCCAATTTCAAGCGAATAGGCAACATAGGATTACAAAGGATTACAGTGGATTAGAGAGGATTCACACACATACATCAACAGACCGTGTGGTCTTTGTTGGCTTATTGGCCACTGTTTAAGACGTTCTGAAAGATAATGACTCGAGAGTGTGCTATAATGAGATTGCCATTTTAAAAGAAGAAAAAGGCACAATACTGGAACAATGTGCTGGGTTGTTTGTGTATACACTGTCTTTTTAATACAATGAGAACAAAACAAATGTTAGCATTGATGATTTTAGACAAAAATCGTGTTTTTTTTTTTTTTAACGATTTCATCTGTCTACTTTGGAAGATTAAATTACTGTATAGTACTCCCTTAACAGTGTTTATATCCCTGGAAGGTTGAGACGTATGGGCGAGACGCCTTACACCTGCTACCTCTTCATCTACCAATAAAAAGGTACCTGGAGGTCAATAGGTACCTGGTCATATGTTAGGTAAAAGGACATATGTGCAACTAATGTGACATTTAATTGTCTCGACGTTTTGCTCCCCAGGAGCTCTGTCGAGCCATTAACGGGTAACGGCGTAGCAAAACTGTTGAGCGAAACGTATTCATCTTAACTAACCTATTGTCAGAATTCTACATATATTTCTTGGTTTTATGACCAGGTACTTGTTTACTGGCAGTGGATTGCTATGTAATTAAATTCCGCGTGGGGAAACACGTGTCCTGACACGGTGCAGGAGTGTAGTAACTGCAGTACTGAGACCAATGTTAGATGCCTGGCTATACCATCCAGTGGTTAGTAAGTGGAGCGCTGCCCACTGCTGTATCAACAACTCGTATATATGGCACTATCTTTACCACCAATCACTATCGCCAACGACAACAATATGCTACAACGACCTCCGGTACACCGGTACTACTAAGGCTCTCACAACGACAACCACCACCCCATCCCATCCCGAACAGTCACCACCATCACTAACACCAACAACATCAGAGTTCAACTTTCAGCTAAAAGCATTCTCACTAACATCATCACTGTACTCCCATCCCCCCCATCCCTCTCCTCCTTTCCCGTCCGCCCTTCCTTCATTCCCCCCTCATCCCCAGGTCTCTTCCCCCCCACAAACACAAAACCCCAGCCTGGACGGCCGCCATGATCAACCAAGACACCACTCTCACTAAAATCTGGTTCAAAGTTTGGCCGTAAGAAGCGAGCCTAAGATCACAATACACTTATCTCCCGGCACCCGCTTGGCGTCAGTGCTCTGACCCTAGCGCGCTCGCGTGCACGCACACGCACGCACACACGCGCGCGCGCACACACACACATACACACACACACACACATACACACATACACACATACACACACACACACACGCACACACATACACACATACAATGAGAAAAATTCAATCAGACGAGGACCAGGCAGAACTACAAAAGGATCTGGAGAGGCCTGGTCCAGAAATTGGCTCCTGAAGTTCAACCTCACCAACTGCAAAGTCACGAAGATTGGGAAAGGGCAAAGAAGGCCGCAGACAGTGTACAGTCTAGGGGGCCAGAGACTACAAACCTCACTTAAGGAAAAGTATCTTGTGGTGAGTATAATACCGGACGCATCTCCTGAGGGGCACATCAACCAAATAACTGCTGCAGCATATGGGCACCTAACAAACCTGAGAATAGCATTCCGATATTTCAATAAGGATCGTTCAGAACCCTGTGCACTGTGTATGTCAGGCCTATATTGGAGTATGCAACACCAGTTTGGAAACGACGCCTAGCTAAACAAGTACAGAAATTAGAGAAAATGTGAAGACTAGTCCCGGAGCTAAGGGGTATGTCCTACGAGGAGAGATTAAGGGAAATCGACCTGATGACACTAGAAGACAGGAGAGATAAGGGGATATGAAACGGCATACAAAATACTTAGAGAAATTGACAAGGTGGACAGAGACAGTATATTCTAGAGATTGGACACAGCAACAAGGGGTCACAGTTAGAAGTTGAAGACTCAGATGAATTACATGGATGTTAGGAAATATTTCTTCAGTCACAGTTGTCAGAAAGTGGAATAGTCTGGGTAGTGATGTAGTGGAGGCAGGATCCATACATAGCTTTAAGAAGAGGTATGACAAAGCTCATGGAGCAGGAAGAGTGACCTAGTAGCGACCAGTGAAGAGGCGGGGTCAGGAGCTGTGACTCGACCCCTGCATCCACAACTAGGTGAGTACACACACGCACACACACACACACACACACACACACACACACACACACACACACACACACACACACACACACACACAAGATCCATACATAGGTTCAAGAAGTAGTGTGATGGGGTTCACGAAATTAGGAGAGAGTAAATCGTACCACCAGCGGCTAACAGAGAGGAAGGGGCCCAGGAGGAATCTCTCGACCCCTGCAGCCACAAATAGGTAAATACACATACAGGCCTTGATGAGAGGTATCGGGATAGACAGGGGAGGAAAACGAGTACACAAGGGCACTGTTGGAAGCTAAAGACACCTGGATGAGTAACGGAGACAGGCTCCTTACTTATGCTTCCACGTTGTACATTGTCTCCACTCACCCCTTCCAACAATGCGTGTCCCCTCCCTCTTTTCCCCAGCACACTGTCTTCCCTTCCCCCTCCCTCACATCATATCTCCCCTCCCGCTCCCCCTACATCTTGGTAACATCAACACACTTGCTGATAAGTATGGCAGCAGCAACGTTAGTATAGTCTCTATCTCTCAACTTTTCCAGAGGAGGGGGAGACAGGGAGAGGGAAGTGAGAGCGAGGGAGACTGGAGTGAGGGAAAGGAGGCATTAGATAAAAAAAAAGAGAGAGGAAGAAGGAAGTGGGGAGAAAAAGAGGAATAGAGAAAGAGAGAATGTAAGAAGAAGAAAAGAATGGAGTGGGAAAGGGAAGAAGTAATGGAAGAAAATAACCAGAAGGCTACTGGGTTTGATCAAAGGAAGGGGAGAGCAGCCATCATAGCATGGATCAAGAGCCTCTCTTTAACATTAATGAACCTTCCCCTTCCCCTCCCTGCCCTAGGCTGGAGGAAGTGGAGAAAGGGTAGACAAACGAAAGGGGGTTGGAGGAGAGGGGATGAGATTCCGGAAAGGGAACTGAGGGGAGGGAAAGAGCACATGTACATGCGAGTACACGGGAAAGACAGACAACAGAAGACTGTTTACTGACGGTGATCAGAACCACCTATTTCGATCTAGATCAAGGACTATAGTGCGTTATCTATGCGTTTGAATAAAGATTAGTAAAGCAGAAGGTTCTCTCCCGACCCTCCACTCTCTCCAGTCACTGCCGGCTTGAAAAACAAGGGGAAAAAAGGCATTCCATACTATACTGAAAAATTGCCTAGATCTTACGGAAGAGCTGTAGGTGGATGGAAGACGTGAGCCACAACTACCTCTACTAAACTAGTTGTTTTTGTTTTAGCACACGTGCTACCGCCACTCATAGAGCTGTGTGTACCAGTGGTTCTACTACTGGTACAAACAGTGGTTCTTCACTGGTTCATCTAATACAACCCTCTAAATGTTCCACTACTACTACTGTTATTGGCTCATTTGCCTCACTATCAATTGATCATCCTGGTACAGCCGCTTCATAAACATCAGGAATCCGCTGACTTCAGATTGCCCCATCTGCTGTGTGTATTTGACGGCCCATGCGGATTTTAGTGTGGGTTGAGTTAGGGTTCAATGAATATTGAGTGAGGTAGCGAGTGTCCAAGGTAACATCTCGCTCCTGTTCTCCCTCACCCTGTACCTTGCTGGTCACTGTTACTTATTAGACCCTGAAGACTGACAACTCCTTCCCACTAGGGAAAGGTAGAGTAATGGACTCCTAAACGTTTAAAGTTCTTGCTCAGCTGATTCTTGGACGAGTGTATTGCTTTCCCGCTTACAGCTTTAACTGGTAGCTTATTCTATTCCGCCTGCAAATAAGCTTAGCATACGTTCGTGTTGAATCTTCTGCCTCACAGTTTCATTCCATTGTTTCGAGTCATGGACTCAATCAGCACTTCAAATAATTTTTCGTGTGTGTGTTAAAGACATTCAGTACCTTAGAGGCTTAAATAAGATCTCTTCGTAATCTTCATTTCACAAGAAGAAAAAATTAAGTGCTTTGAGTCATTCTTCTTAAGGTTAGTTTCTGATTGATGGTACTAACTTGGTAGCCCTACTCTGTACCCTTTCTAATATATCTTGGTATTTTTAGTAATTCTGGGACCAAAATTTGACGTCATATTCAGGATGCGTCTAGCTTGAGAAAGATAGAGGGTGGGGAAGGGGTAAGGACGGTGTAGAGAAATAGGGAAGAAAATAAAATATGGAGAATGACAAGGGAAGGAAATGAGGACAGAGGATAAGGGAATGAGAGGGAGGGGTGATTATTGGAAAGAGTAGGTGAGAAAGGGGAATGAAAAGCTGTGGAAGAAGGAAGGGTAAGTAGGTGGGTGAGGAGGGGAGGATGAGGATATTAGCTGATGAGGGGAGGGTGAGGGGGGTGAGTGAATGAGGGTTGAGTGGATGAGGGGAGGGTGAGGGGGTGAGTGAATGAGGGGTGAATGGATGAGGGGAGGATGAAGGGAGGGTAAGGGGTGAAAAGGGGAGACTAAGGAGGTGGGCGAGTGTATGAAGGCTGTGGGACACAGCTCTTATCACCCAGGATAAGTTTGGACTGGTATTTTTCTTGTGTTGACTTTATCCACCTCGAGAAATATTGCTCAAGTTAGTTATTTATCACCATAAATATATTATTCTCCCCTCCTTCTCCTCCCTCCTTCATTCATTTACTCTATACAAATACAACTTATTCATCTATTCACACAAACAATTCATGTTCCGAAATACATATTCATCTAGGAATAACGAGAGATGATAGTAATTTGAGCTATTGCTTGAAAACGCTTCTTTCAGTTGGCTTCAAACCTTCAAGAAGCAACTCAGCATTGATCTTGAAGTATGCAGGAGCCAATTTACAATTTACAGGCTGTAAAACAGCCGGACTTTAAGGTGGAATAACAGTCCTCAGCTTGAATAAAACAAACGTTCAAATTAAAACGTGTAAAAACTCTTCCACCAGCAATGAAGCCAAACCACAGTATGAGGATTTCTAACATATTTACATATCAGGGTCATTTTCACACCATTAAGATAAAAATATCGATTAATCAACCTTTTTTATGGAAATTTCGAGGAAAGTTGTATGCAACGTAAACAAGATAATTCACACAGTGATGACAAACGACTCGTTGACGATGATCTCTCCTAAACCTGACCTGAAAGAGAATATATATATATATACATATATATATATATATATATATATATATATATATATATATATATATATATATATATATATATATATATATATATATATATATATATGCAAAACAACCACTGTGAAAGAATAGAGAAATTCCAAGCGCTTTCGTGACTACTCACATTATGATAATGTGAGTAGTCACAAAAGCACTTGGAATTTCTCTATTCTTTCACAGTGGTTGTTTTGCATATATATATATATATTATATATATATATATATATATATATATATATATATATATATATATATATATATATATATATATATATATATATATATATATATATATATATATATTATATATATATATATATATTATATATATATATATATATTATATATATATATATATATATATATATATATATATATATATATATATATATATATATATATATATATATATATATATATATATATATATATATATATATATATATATATTATATATATATATATATATATATTATATATATATATATATATATATTATATATATATATTATATATATATATAGGTATATATATATATATATTATATATATATATAGGTATATATATAAATATTATATATATATATATATATATTATATAAAGATAGGTGTAGTATATATATTATATATATATATATATATATATTATATATATATATATATATTATATATATATATATATATATATATATATATATATATATATATATATATATATATATATATATATATATATATATATATATATATATATATATATATATATATATATATATATATATATATATATATATATATATATATATATTATATATATATATATATATATATATATATTATATATATATATATATATTATATATATATATATATATATATATATATATATATATATATATATATATATATATATATTATATATATATATATATATATTATATATATATATAGGTATATATATATATATTATATATATATATATATATATTATATACATATAGGTGTATTATATATATTATATATATATAGAGGTGTATATATATATATATATATATATTATATATATATATATATATATATATATATATCAAAACTGAAGGGGGTAGGAGAGTTTCAGTGGGGGGAAATAAATGGGATTAAATCTGGAGTATCTGAGAGAGTTAGAGCAAAGGAAGGGGTAGCAGTAATGTTAAATGATCAGTTATGGAAGGAGAAAAGAGAATATGAATGTGTAAATTCAAGAATTATGTGGATTAAAGTAAAGGTTGGATGCGAGAAGTGGGTCATAATAAGCGTGTATGCACCTGGAGAAGAGAGGAATGCAGAGGAGAGAGAGAGATTTTGGGAGATGTTAAGTGAATGTATAGGAGCCTTTGAACCAAGTGAGAGAGTAATTGTGGTAGGGGACTTGAATGCTAAAGTAGGAGAAACTTTTAGAGAGGGTGTGGTAGGTAAGTTTGGGGTGCCAGGTGTAAATGATAATGGGAGCCCTTTGATTGAACTTTGTATAGAAAGGGGTTTAGTTATAGGTAATACATATTTTAAGAAAAAGAGGATAAATAAGTATACACGATATGATGTAGGGCGAAATGACAGTAGTTTGTTGGATTATGTATTGGTAGATAAAAGACTGTTGAGTAGACTTCAGGATGTACATGTTTATAGAGGGGCCACAGATATATCAGATCACTTTCTAGTTGTAGCTACACTGAGAGTAAAAGGTAGATGGGATACAAGGAGAATAGAAGCATCAGGGAAGAGAGAGGTGAAGGTTTATAAACTAAAAGAGGAGGCAGTTAGGGTAAGATATAAACAGCTATTGGAGGATAGATGGGCAAATGAGAGCATAGGCAATGGGGTCGAAGAGGTATGGGGTAGGTTTAAAAATGTAGTGTTAGAGTGTTCAGCAGAAGTTTGTGGTTACAGGAAAGTGGGTGCAGGAGGGAAGAGGAGCGATTGGTGGAATGATGATGTAAAGAGAGTAGTAAGGGAGAAAAAGTTAGCATATGAGAAGTTTTTACAAAGTAGAAGTGATGCAAGGAGGGAAGAGTATATGGAGAAAAAGAGAGAAGTTAAGAGAGTGGTGAAGCAATGTAAAAAGAGAGCAAATGAGAGAGTGGGTGAGATGTTATCAACAAATTTTGTTGAAAATAAGAAAAAGTTTTGGAGTGAGATTAACAAGTTAAGAAAGCCTAGAGAACAAATGGATTTGTCAGTTAAAAATAGGAGAGGAGAGTTATTAAATGGAGAGTTAGAGGTATTGGGAAGATGGAAGGAATATTTTGAGGAATTGTTAAATGTTGATGAAGATAGGGAAGCTGTGATTTCGTGTATAGGGCAAGGAGGAATAACATCTTGTAGGAGTGAGGAAGAGCCAGTTGTGAGTGTGGGGGAAGTTCGTGAGGCAGTAGGTAAAATGAAAGGGGGTAAGGCAGCCGGGATTGATGGGATAAAGATAGAAATGTTAAAAGCAGGTGGGGATATAGTTTTGGAGTGGTTGGTGCAATTATTTAATAAATGTATGGAAGAGGGTAAGGTACCTAGGGATTGGCAGAGAGCATGCATAGTTCCTTTGTATAAAGGCAAAGGGGATAAAAGAGAGTGCAAAAATTATAGGGGGATAAGTCTGTTGAGTGTACCTGGTAAAGTGTATGGTAGAGTTATAATTGAAAGAATTAAGAGTAAGACGGAGAATAGGATAGCAGATGAACAAGGAGGCTTTAGGAAAGGTAGGGGGTGTGTGGACCAGGTGTTTACAGTGAAACACATAAGTGAACAGTATTTAGATAAGGCTAAAGAGGTCTTTGTGGCATTTATGGATTTGGAAAAGGCGTATGACAGGGTGGATAGGGGGGCAATGTGGCAGATGTTGCAAGTGTATGGTGTAGGAGGTAGGTTATTGAAAGCAGTGAAGAGTTTTTACGAGGATAGTGAGGCTCAAGTTAGAGTATGTAGGAAAGAGGGAAATTTTTTCCCAGTAAAAGTAGGCCTTAGACAAGGATGTGTGATGTCACCGTGGTTGTTTAATATATTTATAGATGGGGTTGTAAGAGAAGTAAATGCGAGGGTCTTGGCAAGAGGCGTGGAGTTAAAAGATAAAGATTCACACACAAAGTGGGAGTTGTCACAGCTGCTCTTTGCTGATGACACTGTGCTCTTGGGAGATTCTGAAGAGAAGTTGCAGAGATTGGTGGATGAATTTGGTAGGGTGTGTAAAAGAAGAAAATTAAAGGTGAATACAGGAAAGAGTAAGGTTATGAGGATAACAAAAAGATTAGGTGATGAAAGATTGAATATCAGATTGGAGGGAGAGAGTATGGAGGAGGTGAACGTATTCAGATATTTGGGAGTGGACGTGTCAGCGGATGGGTCTATGAAAGATGAGGTGAATCATAGAATTGATGAGGGAAAAAGAGTGAGTGGTGCACTTAGGAGTCTGTGGAGACAAAGAACTTTGTCCTTGGAGGCAAAGAGGGGAATGTATGAGAGTATAGTTTTACCAACGCTCTTATATGGGTGTGAAGCGTGGGTGATGAATGTTGCAGCGAGGAGAAGGCTGGAGGCAGTGGAGATGTCATGTCTGAGGGCAATGTGTGGTGTGAATATAATGCAGAGAATTCGTAGTTTGGAAGTTAGGAGGAGGTGCGGGATTACCAAAACTGTTGTCCAGAGGGCTGAGGAAGGGTTGTTGAGGTGGTTCGGACATGTAGAGAGAATGGAGCGAAACAGAATGACTTCAAGAGTGTATCAGTCTGTAGTGGAAGGAAGGCGGGGTAGGGGTCGGCCTAGGAAGGGTTGGAGGGAGGGGGTAAAGGAGGTTTTGTGTGCGAGGGGCTTGGACTTCCAGCAGGCATGCATGAGCGTGTTTGATAGGAGTGAATGGAGACAAATGGTTTTTAATACTTGACGTGCTGTTGGAGTGTGAGCAAAGTAACATTTATGAAGGGATTCAGGGAAACCGGCAGGCCGGACTTGAGTCCTGGAGATGGGAAGTACAGTGCCTGCACTCTGAAGGAGGGGTGTTAATGTTGCAGTTTAAAAACTGTAGTGTAAAGCACCCTTCTGGCAAGACAGTGATGGAGTGAATGATGGTGAAAGTTTTTCTTTTTCGGGCCACCCTGCCTTGGTGGGAATCGGCCGGTGTGATAATAAAAAAAATATATATATATATATATATATATATATATATATATATATATATATTATATATATATATATATATATAATATATATATATATATATATATAATATTATATATATATATATATATATATATATATATATATATATATATATATATATATATATGTATATATATATATATATATATATATATATATATATATATATATATATATATATATATATATATATATATATATATATATATATATATATATATATATATATATATATATATATATATATATATATATATATATATATATATATGTATATATATATATATATATATATATATATATATATATATATATATATATATATATATATATATATATATATATATATATATATATATATATATATATATATATATATATATATATATATATATATATATATATATATATATATATATATATATATATATATATATATATATATATATATATATATATATATATATGTATATATATATATATATATATATATATATATATATATATATATATATATATATATATATATATATATATATATATATATATATATATATATATATATATATATATATATGTATATATACATATATATATATATATATATATACATATATTATATATATATATATATATATATAAACCTGTAACTGTTTTGCATGATGGTAGGATTGCTGGTTTCTTTTTCTGTCTCATAAACACGCTAAGATAACAGGGATATCTTGCTACTCCTACTTACACTTTGGTCACACTTCACAGACACGCACATGCATATATATATATACATACATCTAGGTTTTTCTCCTTTTTCTAAATAGCTCTTGTTCTTTTTTATTTCTTCTATTGTCCATGGGGAAGTGGAAAAGAATCTTTCCTCCGTAAGCCATGCGTGTCGTATGAGGCGACTAAAATGCCGGGAGCAATGGGCTAGTAACCCCTTCTCCTGTATACAATTACTAAAAAAGAGAAGAAGAAAAACTTTATAAAACTGGGTTGCTTAAATGTGCGTGGATGTAGTGCGGATGACAAGAAACAGATGATTGCTGATGTTATGAATGAAAAGAAGTTGGATGTCCTGGCCCTAAGCGAAACAAAGCTGAAGGGGGTAGGAGAGTTTCAGTGGGGGGAAATAAATGGGATTAAATCTGGAGTATCTGAGAGAGTTAGAGCAAAGGAAGGGGTAGCAGTAATGTTAAATGATCAGTTATGGAAGGAGAAAAGAGAATATGAATGTGTAAATTCAAGAATTATGTGGATTAAAGTAAAGGTTGGATGCGAGAAGTGGGTCATAATAAGCGTGTATGCACCTGGAGAAGAGAGGAATGCAGAGGAGAGAGAGAGATTTTGGGAGATGTTAAGTGAATGTATAGGAGCCTTTGAACCAAGTGAGAGAGTAATTGTGGTAGGGGACTTGAATGCTAAAGTAGGAGAAACTTTTAGAGAGGGTGTGGTAGGTAAGTTTGGGGTGCCAGGTGTAAATGATAATGGGAGCCCTTTGATTGAACTTTGTATAGAAAGGGGTTTAGTTATAGGTAATACATATTTTAAGAAAAAGAGGATAAATAAGTATACACGATATGATGTAGGGCGAAATGACAGTAGTTTGTTGGATTATGTATTGGTAGATAAAAGACTGTTGAGTAGACTTCAGGATGTACATGTTTATAGAGGGGCCACAGATATATCAGATCACTTTCTAGTTGTAGCTACACTGAGAGTAAAAGGTAGATGGGATACAAGGAGAATAGAAGCATCAGGGAAGAGAGAGGTGAAGGTTTATAAACTAAAAGAGGAGGCAGTTAGGGTAAGATATAAACAGCTATTGGAGGATAGATGGGCTAATGAGAGCATAGGCAATGGGGTCGAAGAGGTATGGGGTAGGTTTAAAAATGTAGTGTTAGAGTGTTCAGCAGAAGTTTGTGGTTACAGGAAAGTGGGTGCAGGAGGGAAGAGGAGCGATTGGTGGAATGATGATGTAAAGAGAGTAGTAAGGGAGAAAAAGTTAGCATATGAGAAGTTTTTACAAAGTAGAAGTGATGCAAGGAGGGAAGAGTATATGGAGAAAAAGAGAGAAGTTAAGAGAGTGGTGAAGCAATGTAAAAAGAGAGCAAATGAGAGAGTGGGTGAGATGTTATCAACAAATTTTGTTGAAAATAAGAAAAAGTTTTGGAGTGAGATTAACAAGTTAAGAAAGCCTAGAGAACAAATGGATTTGTCAGTTAAAAATAGGAGAGGAGAGTTATTAAATGGAGAGTTAGAGGTATTGGGAAGATGGAAGGAATATTTTGAGGAATTGTTAAATGTTGATGAAGATAGGGAAGCTGTGATTTCGTGTATAGGGCAAGGAGGAATAACATCTTGTAGGAGTGAGGAAGAGCCAGTTGTGAGTGTGGGGGAAGTTCGTGAGGCAGTAGGTAAAATGAAAGGGGGTAAGGCAGCCGGGATTGATGGGATAAAGATAGAAATGTTAAAAGCAGGTGGGGATATAGTTTTGGAGTGGTTGGTGCAATTATTTAATAAATGTATGGAAGAGGGTAAGGTACCTAGGGATTGGCAGAGAGCATGCATAGTTCCTTTGTATAAAGGCAAAGGGGATAAAAGAGAGTGCAAAAATTATAGGGGGATAAGTCTGTTGAGTGTACCTGGTAAAGTGTATGGTAGAGTTATAATTGAAAGAATTAAGAGTAAGACGGAGAATAGGATAGCAGATGAACAAGGAGGCTTTAGGAAAGGTAGGGGGTGTGTGGACCAG
>NC_091337.1:16099387-16139387 GCF_038502225.1 Cherax quadricarinatus | reverse complement strand
AGAGTAAGGTTATGAGGATAACAAAAAGATTAGGTGATGAAAGATTGAATATCAGATTGGAGGGAGAGAGTATGGAGGAGGTGAACGTATTCAGATATTTGGGAGTGGACGTGTCAGCGGATGGGTCTATGAAAGATGAGGTGAATCATAGAATTGATGAGGGAAAAAGAGTGAGTGGTGCACTTAGGAGTCTGTGGAAACAAAGAACTTTGTCCTTGGAGGCAAAGAGGGGAATGTATGAGAGTATAGTTTTACCAACGCTCTTATATGGGTGTGAAGCGTGGGTGATGAATGTTGCAGCGAGGAGAAGGCTGGAGGCAGTGGAGATGTCATGTCTGAGGGCAATGTGTGGTGTGAATATAATGCAGAGAATTCGTAGTTTGGAAGTTAGGAGGAGGTGCGGGATTACCAAAACTGTTGTCCAGAGGGCTGAGGAAGGGTTGTTGAGGTGGTTCGGACATGTAGAGAGAATGGAGCGAAACAGAATGACTTCAAGAGTGTATCAGTCTGTAGTGGAAGGAAGGCGGGGTAGGGGTCGGCCTAGGAAGGGTTGGAGGGAGGGGGTAAAGGAGGTTTTGTGTGCGAGGGGCTTGGACTTCCAGCAGGCATGCGTGAGCGTGTTTGATAGGAGTGAATGGAGACAAATGGTTTTTAATACTTGACGTGCTGTTGGAGTGTGAGCAAAGTAACATTTATGAAGGGATTCAGGGAAACCGGCAGGCCGGACTTGAGTCCTGGAGATGGGAAGTACAGTGCCTGCACTCTGAAGGAGGGGTGTTAATGTTGCAGTTTAAAAACTGTAGTGTAAAGCACCCTTCTGGCAAGACAGTGATGGAGTGAATGATGGTGAAAGTTTTTCTTTTTCGGGCCACCCTGCCTTGGTGGGAATCGGCCGGTGTGATAATAAAAAATAATAAAAATATATATATATATATATATATATATATGTATATATATATGTATATATATATATATATATATATATATATATATATATATATATGTATATATATATATATATACATATAATTGATAAATTTTTTGAAGTTGCTAGAAATACTTTTTACAATCCAAAAAGGGACAACCAGCTTTATTCAACTAAAAATATGTTGGTTCTGCCTTACCATGAAAACTTGGTTGATATGCCTTCTCTTCTTAAGACTTTTAATATTAAAGTTGTATTCAGAAATCTTGATACAGTAAAAAAAACTTTTGATAAAGAATTCCCCCCAAAATGCTGATGGATGTGTCTATAAGATTCCTTGTAAAATTTGCGATAAAGTTTATTACGGTCAAACTGGTAAAAATCTCGAACTAAGATTAAAACAACATAAATATAGCATTAGAACTGGACAAGATTCCAATGCTCTATTCATTTATGTAAGAGATTTTAACCATCCAATTGATTTTCAAAAAGTTGAGAAAGTAGTATCAAGTCCATGGTCGACAGGAATATAATTGAATCTTGTTTCATAAAAAGCAGTTTTGAAGAAGAATTTAATAATACATTGGACAAATAATAATTTTTTAAATTTCTTATTTCTTGGGTAGAATAGTTTGTTGGTGGGTTGTGTGAAGGACCTGTCTAGTTCGGTCGGCGGGCCTGCTGTCTCGCGTCAGGTGTTTCTTTGTTGTGGGATCTGATAGTGAGGTGTGGGCTACCCCTTTATATACCTTCCTTTGATGCTTTACTTTCATTGTTCCTTGATAATGTGAGTAGTCGCGAAAGCGCTTGGAATTTCTCTATTCTTTCACAGTGGTTGTTTTGCATATTCTGGAATCACCTGTTTACTGTGATCTTATTGCATATATATATATAATATATATATATATATATATATATATATATATATATATATATATATATATATATATATATATATATATAATCTTAAACAGCTACCTGAAATGAAAGTAAGTTTTGGATACGGACAAGAAAAAAGACAATAATACCAGACACGATAGCATCATGAATTTTGAAAGGATGTGCAGAAGAGTTATTCTAGCCACTCTGGATTTTTTTTAGGATTTCATTACAAGAGAGTAAATTAGCAGACAGTTGGAAAAGGGTAAACATTGTCACTACTGAAGTGCGGTGACAAGGGAGACATTTTAAACTATAGGTCAGTTTCGCTGCCGGTATTATTGTAAATATATTGGATAAACGTTTAAAAAGAAAGTGGATAAAATACTTAAGAGAGCATAGATTTAAAACCTGGTAAAAACTTTCGTTTTCTGTCTGCAAATTCATGTATATTAAATCAATTAAAGATTTACGAGAGCCACAGAAATTGTTAAGGGAGTAATAACAGCAATAATAATAATAATAATAATAATAATAATAATAATAATAATAATAAGCAAGGGCTGATCGCATTTTTCTTGACTTCAAGAGACTTTTCAATAACGTTCCCATGTAAGACTAATACAGAAGCTACAAAATGAAGACTTTATGATGAAGAGGGAAATATAAAGAGTTATTAGAAGAAAGATGTCCTCGTGGGGCGATGTAACAAGGAGGTGGGTATAACGTTTGTCAGGAAACAGGACAAGTGTTTCCTAACTCTGGTCTTAATCACATGACGATCCACAGCTGGAGATTTTGGTCATCTAACCGAGGATTTCCGCTGGTTTACCGTCCCACCTCTTTAAAAATCTTGGTTTTGATTATAACCATTATATTTATCTATGTAACAAGTAGGGTGCCACAAGTATTTTTTCTGACTCCAATAATGTTTTTAATTTTTTTAAATAACCTACAAAAAGGAATAGAAAACTACATGAATATGTCTATAGATGTAAAAATCTTCTCCGAAATTAGAGTCATAGATGATTGACGTAATTTAATGAAAATAAATCCTACGTAATGGAAATAGGAGAAAACAAAATCGGGTCACAAGAGTAACAAAATACTGAGCATATTGTTATTGTTAACAAAATACTGAGTATATTGTTATTGTTAACAAAATGCTGAGTATATTGTTATTGTTAGCAAGAAGACATGTCACCGAAATTTCACATGGATGAAATTGCGAGAAACTCGTGTGATCCTCCAGTCGGCTATACAATGGATTTCAAACACATGGGTAGAGATACGTTACATAAAAAATATTGACAACATCTTTTAGGCCTACACTGGAATATACAGCAGTTGTATGGTGTCCGCATCTTTAAATAAAGTGTGGATAAGTTTTGTAAAAGTTGAAAGAAAAGCTACAAAATGACTACCTGAGCTGAAACACAAGAATAATGATGTAAGAGCAACACTAAAGATGCGCAACACACACACACACACACACACACACACACACACAAAGCTCATGGTTCTGGGAGAGTGACCCAGTAGCGACCAGTGAAGAGGCGAGGCCAGGAGCTGACTCAAGTCCTGCAACCACAACTAGGTGAGTACACAAGCACACACCTGACTGATGTTCGTGTCAGTGTATATCATAAGTCCAATACAACCGTACGAACTTTCCAACCGGAGCAAACACAATGATGTATTTTTTGTGTAGGTAGTGGTAGATGGATGGGAGAGGGAGGGGGAGGGGGAAAAGGATAGAGAAGAGAGGGAAGGGGTAGATGAAGGGAAACGGGAGGAAGTAGGAAAATATACCTCTACAACGTTCATTACCTCCACAGCCTCCACAATCGCAACCACTAACTCCATTATAACACCAACAACCACTACCTCCATTACAACCACCGCAGTCACAACAAATGCCACCATTACAACATCCACAGTCACAACCACTACCATCATTACAACCTCCACAATCACAACCACTGCCATCATTACAACCACCGCAGTCACAACCACTACAACCATTACAACCACCAGCACTACAACATGAGCTACCACCCCATAACCTATTAATAATATTCCACCTCACGCATTCAGCGGCACGAAATGCGTAGTATTATGCGTAGAGAGTATATAAAATTCTGACAATGACTTGCGACCTTCCTGCGTACACAAAAGTTCCTATTAATAATACAAGAGCCACCAGAATGGCTCATGGGGTGGCCACGGTGGCCCGGGCCACCCTTGTCAAGTATTTCTAAGTGTCACAGTCACACACACACACACACATATATATATATATATATATATATATATATTATATATATATATATATATATATATATATATATATATATATATATATATATATATATATATATGCAAAACAACCACTGTGAAAGAATAGAGAAATTCCAAGCGCTTTCGTGACTACTCACATTATCAAGGAACAATGAAAGTAATGCAAAAAAAGGAAGGCATATAAAGGGTCTAACCCACACCTCACTATCACATCCCACAACAAAGCAACACCTGACGCACGCGCGACTCATAAGAAAGAGAACACTGCAGTAGGCCCGCTGGCCCAAGTAGACAGGTCCTTCACGCAACCCACCAACAAACTATTCTACCCAAGAATTAAGAATTATAAAATTTATTATTTGTCCAATGTATTATTAAATTCTTCCCAAATTCTATTAATTATAAATGGATTTTATTTATATAAACCAAAGGAAATATTCATATTATTGTCAAAACTGCTTTTATGAAACAAGATTCAATTATATTCCTGTCGACCATGGACTTGCTTGATACAACTTTCTCAACTTTTTGAAAATCTATTGGATGGTTAAAATCTTTCACATGAATAAATAGAGCATTGGAATCTTGTCCAGTTCTAATGCTATATTTATGTTGTTTTAATCTTAGTTCGAAATTTTTACCAGTTTCAACGTAATAAACTTAATCGCAAATTTTACAAGGAATCTTATAGACACATCCATCAGCATTTTGGGGGGAATTCTTTATCAAAAGTTTTTTTACTGTATCAAGATTTTTAAATACGACTTTGATATTAAAAGTCTTAAGAAGAGAAGGCATATCAACCAAGTTTTCATGGTAAGGGAGAACCACCATATTTTTAGTTGAATAAGGCTGGTTGTCCCTTTTTGGATTGTAAAAAGTATTTCTAGCAATTTTAAAAGATTTATCAATTACATTTCTTGGGTATTTCAAATCATTACCTATTTCATAAATTTTAGATATTTCCTCATCTATGAACTCTGGACTACAAATACGTAAAGCTCTCAAAAACATTGATGAGAAAGCAGACAGTTTAACTCTATCTTGATGTGAAGAATAATAGTGGACATAGGAACAGTTATTTGTAGGTTTTCTGTAAATTTTAAATTTGAATTCATTATTACCCTTAACAATTAAAACATCTAGAAAAGGTAATGAGTTATTTTCTTCAAACTCAACAGTAAAGTTTATAGAATGGGCTAAGCTATTTAATTTACCAAGGAAATGGTGTATATCTACATTCTTGGGCATAAGACAAAATATCATCAACATATCTGAACCATTTCTCTATTCTTTCACAGTGGCTGTTTTGCATATTCTGAAATCACCTGTTTACTGTGATCTTATTGCATATATATATATATATATATATATATATATATATATATATATATATATATATATATATATATATATATAAATATATATATATATATATATATATATATAAATATATATATATATATATATATATATATATATATATATATATATATATATATATATATATATATATAAATTATATATATATATATATATATATATATATATATATATATATATATATATATATATATATATATATTATATATATATATATATATATATATATATATATATATATATATATATATATATATATATATATATATATATATATATATATATATGTATATATAAATTATATATATATATATATATATATATATATATATATATATATATATATATATATATATAATATATATATATATATATATATATATATATATATATATATATATATATATATATATATATATATATATATAAATTATATATATATATATATATATATATATATATATATATATATATATATATATATATATAAAATATATATATATATATATATATATATATATATATATATATATATATATATATGTATATATATATAATAATAATAATAATAATAACAAAACAAGCAGGTGATATCAAATATTAGGGATAAACAATGAAAATCACTGTCCTCTTAGTATTCTCGTACACACGGGACATCATCAGAGGATCTCTCTCTCTCTCTCTCTCTGATGATGTCTCGTGTGGATATAAGTGCTTAGCAGACATTTTGACCGTGTTTTTTGTCACTGGTTATTCTGATCCAGAATAAACACAAGGTAAAAAAATGGCAGACTGTAGCTTAATGATTATGACACATATACAGCAGTTGGCTGTCTTTATTGTTGAAACGTATCGCCTACATATTAGGCGTTTTCAGTCAAATACAGAGGCAGTAGATATAGTGGTGAAATGAAGATGATGTAATCAGTCCGTCAACCACTACATCAGTTGCCTCTGTTTTATACTATAGCTTACAACGTGTTCGTGAGATATACTGTAATTACCTATTAAAAATGATAATCATATAAAACAGTCTAAGTGTAATGCTTTAAAATTAAACAAAATAAACATTAATAAAGAGCATAAACTCACACACACACGCATATATATATATATATATATATATATATATATATATATATATATATATATATATATATATATATATATATATATATATATATATATATATAAGATTAAAAGCTGTAGCATCAATAAGAAGTGTAATTCCACCATAACATAAGTGCGAGCATTATACTAGAGTAAGCAGAATAGCGAAATCGATATTTCTTTAAACTATATTCACCTTATAACAATTTATCACTTGACAAAGGGAGCACCGCCCCCCACCTCCTCCTCCTAGCCTGCGATGGTATATCAGAAGACGAGGCGAGGCGCCTTCTAAGACGTCTGGTATTCCGGGCGGCGGGCATTTCAAACGCTTGTCATCAGGAACAGGCTCCGATGATTTCTCAGGAGATTACTCCCGCCGCCGGCTCAAGATGATGGAACCGCATCCGGGTCCCGTGTCGGGCCTTCATTCTCTTCCTTTGTTCACGCTGGTGGAATTTATTTCCTAATACGTGGGACGGAGTTATGGTGCAGGATGATGGCCACCCAGCTCCTAGCTCCTGTCAAACACCAAACTTGGCACTGTATGTCGCACGTCAATGTTTTTTTCTTATCCGGTTAGAGAGAGTAAATAATGACCTTTAGGTTTTTTTTTTCTTATCATCCGTGGCAATATAATTCGTATTACAGAATAAATATTCACTTACATGTAGGACCTTTAAAGGTCCTTCTTACATGTAAATTTATATTAGCCAGGCAACGTCTGTTGTTTACTTAATACACGTGTAAGAGTCACGGGAATGTAAGAAAATGTTTGTTTCTGGCAAACATGATGTTGATTTATGTTTAATGCGCACACAGGGTTATATATACCTAGTGGTGTATATCTTTTTAGTGTATATGCACTCGAGATTATATTAATTGCTAATTTATATATTAAAGCATTCTTGACTGGTGGTACACAAAGGACATGCTGCGTTACTGACACGGTGCAGTCGATAAACTTGAAACTAAAAGCATGGCGGATAATGACACATTTCTAAACCAGAAAAATAATGTTGTAAGTGAGACTATTCAAATCAGTTCTGCTCTTCTGGTTGGAATGTTGTTCAGTGTTGACGGTTTTTAACTGCCTACACCGTGCTGGGAACACCTCAGAGTACTCGAGATGAGCTTTTTGGAGCAGAGGGAGAGAGAGAGAGAGAGAGAGAGAGAGAGAGAGAGAGAGAGAGAGAGAGAGAGAGAGAGACTTAATAATACATACCTGTATATAGAAGATTCTTCAGAGTCTATTCCCAGATCTACTCACTTCCATAAAACACACACACACACACACACACACACACACACACACACACACACAGAACCCCCTCGCTTGGCTCCTGGTCTCTCATTGTTTATCTTGCCACTGTGACAGTTTACCAATACTAATAATAAGCTGAAGTACTTCTGTTTCTTGATACTAAATAATGGAACACACACACACACACACACACACACACACACACACACACACACACACACACACACACACACACACACACACTTGTATGCATACAGTTCACAAGTACACTTATTTGTCTATACACATACACATACTCTCCATTCTTTTCCAAATTCTTCTCAGACTAAGCGAGTCAGTCTGCACACCAGCAATAATTTGTGGTAAGGTAAATCACTGACAAAACAAGCTAAATAATATAAAACGGTGAGCAAGAAATGGGAAGAGAGAGCATAGGAAGACCACGGTGGGAGTGCCACGGTGGGAGTGCCACGGTGAGTGCCACGGTGAGAGTGCCACAGTGAGAGTGCCACAGTGAGAATGCCACGGTGAGAGTGCCACGATGGGAGTGGCACGGTGAGAGTGCCACTGGCTCTCCAAGCTGAGCTAAGGGGATCAAGACACCACCTTGAATATTAAAGTGAAGTGATTAAGGACATACTGGAAGCTCTATTACCTCCTCATTCATTCTGGACAATGACGGTAGAGATGACATACTTGCGTTGAGGAGATAAGTTCAGTAAATAGTTTTTAGGAGTGTTGTATTTCTTCGTGCAAGAGTGGTGTTGAGCACATGAGTGGCGTTGAACACATGAGTGGCGTTGAACACATGAGTGGTGCTGAACACATGAGGGGTGTTGAACACATGAGCGGTATTGAACACATGAGTGAACACATGAGCGGTATTGAACACATGAGTGGCGTTGAACACATGAGTGGCGTTGAACACATGAGTGGTGCTGAACACATGAGGGGTGTTGAACACATGAGCGGTATTGAACACATGAGTGATGAACACATGAGCAGGGGCAACTTCAGTGGGGAAAAAAAAGTTGGGTGAAGCGTCTTGCTTGACGAAAGTGTTGTGTGGAAGCCGAGTAGAACACATGAGGAAGAGTGAAGAGAATTGGAAAAGCTTAATAACAAACCGATATTAACAAAATGATGGGCATAGTATCCTTGCAATATATCACATGGCTTCATCAGTAGTCGAATTTGACTGATGAAAATTATTTACCAAGAGACAGTGTCAAAAAAAGCTGCGTTTCCGGGAAACAGAGATGACATCTTCTACAGACTTCATCCACATTTGATCAGAAAAGAAAATCTTGGGTAATGCTTAAGTTCCGCATTAATAAATATAATGGCTAATATTGGGCTGTGAGGGAATTCTCACTGGAATCCCCTAAATGTTCTTATGAACATAAAATATATTGTTAACTGAAAAGAATGTTGTCCATAACACATCGTCTTTCTAATTCAATAAATTCAGGTTCGGCAAGACCCTCTTGAGGAAGTTTATAGTTTCTTCGACAGGAACTTTTGTAAAGAGTGCGTTAACATCAAAACTGTCAGAAGGTGGGGTAAGGAGTATTAGTTTGGAAAGTCTGGGACGGGAGGGAAAAAAAGATGGACTTGATAATGGTTCTGGACTGACCGAAACATTGCCGAGCTTCGTGGAAAGAAGAGACATGTTTCACAATAATATTTTATCTGGACAATGTTTCGCGCTTTATAGAGCTTGTCTTGCAAGGTAATGTCTTAGGTAAGATTCGTCAAGAAACAGGACAAGTGTTTCCTGTTGCGGGTCTTAAGTCATATTATGACCCGCCACTAGGGACATTCGGTCATATGATCGACGTCTTTCACTGACTTCCCAGTCTATCCATTTAAAAAGAAATCATTTGACGTTTCTACTTTATTCGTGTCAGAATGCCGTTTAGACCCGTCTAAACGGGGGTACAAGTATAGGAGAAAATATCCCAGCGAGGTTACCATAAACATCAAATGACGGCATCGCCTCAAGTGAAATTTTTCAATTTTCCTTAAAAATCTCGTGAAGATTTTCGCAACTAAGCAGAAAACGATTATAGCGGGAGATGTTTAATTCATGTTAAGCGCTAAAACCACGTGGGTCATTCAGCGCAAGACGTGGTGGAGGCTTGATCCTTCGTCTGTTGAGTGCTAGGAGTTTCATAAGTGCGCTCAACTCTACTTACTGATAAGTTGGAGAGGAAGAGTGCTGTTTAATGTGTAGGTAAAGAGGTGTTGGCTTGGTCTGTATGTGGGTTAGTTAGTGGGAGGGTGAATAAAAGTGGGTGGTTGGGTGGGTAGGTGGTTGGGTAGGTGGGTGGTTGAGCTTGTTTGTGGCTGGTTCCATTGATCTCCACTGCGGGTGGGCGCCATTAAGCAGCGTGCTGGACACATATATCACTTTCATGAAGTATAAACAGCCTTTATAGAGCCGCAAAACGACATACATCACAACTGTCGAAATGGACCCCCTTCCATACCCCAACTTCCAGAGGCCAACCACCAACACCAACACCACCCCCACCACCACCACCCCCACAACCCTACCACCACCACCCCCACCACCACAGTCACCACCACCATCACCATTGCCACCATCACCATTGCCACCAACACCATCACCTCCACCACCACTACAGCTGTTATCGTCTAATTAGTTTTAGCTCTTCTTACGCTATGCATACGACTCTGTCAGTTATCATTACTTTGATGGGCCAACTAGTTGTGTAGCTAACCATCAATTCATCCACGTATCCAGCTAATGGAAGACACCACACCAGTATACCATCCATCCAGCCACATCTCATCCATCAACCCTTATAAAAAACATACTAAATTATCCATATACTATATCTATCCGACAAAGGATGCTAAACTATCCATTCATCCCTAGGCGCATCCATCAGAAGATACTAAATCCTCCATCCTCTCCCACGATCCATACACTCAACCAGGAAATAGCATATCAAAGCCTGTGTTCACTCACACCTCAAGTCAAAACCAACTAGGAAATTACATAAATAAAACCTAAATACTTATCCAGGAAATGACTTCATATATTTACTCTTGTCCTCCTGTACTATCCCATACAATGCTGGATTATTACAATCATGGGGGAGCGCTTAACCCGTAGGATTATGCAGCGTATGTGGGGGGGATGGAAGGTATTCAGATTCGATTCAGGGAACTGGAGCACAGATCCAATTCCCTAGATCAAGAGCTCCTCACCAGCATCAAGGAACCTGCCTTGAGGGTATACACTGCTGGAAAGAACCGCTCACTAGAACACAAGAGGAAGTGTTCTAAAATTGACACCAGCAGAGTGCTTTCAGCGTCCAGACAAGTGCCAAGTACAATATGAAAGTATAAGAATACACTTTCAGTATCTTAGCAAGTGTCAAGCACTATACAAAACAGCTGTAAAATACTTCTTAGAGTCCGGATATATTACAAGGAGTAGGAAAGTGAGTTTCAAGTCCAAACAAGCAGCAAGCACTATTCTGGAGTACCAGAGAGTGCTTTTAAAGTCTAGACAAGTCTCAAGCACGCTTTAGAAGAGCGAGGCAATGTTTCCAATGTCCAGCCTTGTTTACAACAGCATTTTTTCCCCCAACACCGAGCAATGCTTTCAGCGTGCGAGTGAGGTGCTCACACTTACCACCAGCTCTCACATTCGCTGCCGCGTTCACTCAGAAGCCACTGCCGCATTCTTGCCAACAATTTCCATATCAGCGGCCGCATTCACTCAGAAACCACTACCGCATTCTTGACAGGAAGTTCCACATTTGCTGCCGCATTCATCCAGAAACCACTACCGCATTTCTCACCACTACTTAACCACATTCGCGGCCGCATTCTCACAGAAGCCACAAGTAAACTCTTCAGAACCAGTCCCCATATTCGCGGCCGCGTTCACCCAGAAACCACTAAACTCTCGGCTCCACCCAGCCTAAACTTTGTCCTTCTTCAATCTAATTTTAACTGTTGTCACCCACAAACTTTTCGTTCTTTAAAATTCACGCCAGTTTTCGCCCTCCCAAGTCCACAATTTTTCCTCTCTCTCTCTCTCTCTCTCTCTCTCTCTCTCTCTCTCTCTCTCTCTCTCTCTCTCTCTCTCTCTCTCTCTCTCTCTCTCTCTCTCCTAAGGTTCGTCTGTGAGGAATTGTCTGAGACAGTGTAAACACCAGGAGCTGAAGAGCCTCTGGCAAGCAACTCTTTGTGGATGAAACTTGCCTCTTCCTTTGCTCTCTTGCTTTCCCTGCTGAAGCAAATATTTCGTAATAAATAATTTTTGTAGTTCATCCAGCGTATAATATACAGTCCTATTCTTGAATCTTCTGTAGTGCTTTACTTGAATCTTCTGTATTCCATTCCTCATATTTCTGTTATGTATTCTTTGTATTTTATGTAGACCTTGTATCTTCTCTACACCATTCTTCATTCTTCTTTAGCGCATATTTTATCTAATCTTCCTTATTTGATTCTTCTTTATTACTTTACTACCTCATTCCATATTAATTTTCTATGGACGCTTTCCATACTTCTCTCTTTATTGCCATTTCTCCCTTCCTCCACAAACGCTTTTTAACTGTTATCTACCATCTCCCTTTTCTCCTCCTCATCCATGTTGTCATCTCCCCTCTCCTGTTTTCTTTCATCTCTGTTGTCGTCTCTTCTATCTTCTTTTTCTTGTTTATCTCTCATACTTGTCCGTGAATCGTATCTTCATACCGTTCTTCATTAATTTTCTTTTGGCTGACACTAACGCTGACGCTGGGTCGCTGCATGAGAGAGGAGTGTTGTATCTCTTGGGATTACAGCACGGAGGATCGAGGCTTGACAATTCCTTATGCTGGCCGTGTCACGAGGGGTAAGCTCTTTTTAAAAAGCGTAATGATCAGTGGCTACTAACATTAGCACTACTGCTAGAGTGTGAGTGAGTGAGTGAGTGTGTGTGTGTGTGTGTGTGTGTGTGTGTGTGTGTGTGTGTGTGTGTGTGTGTGACTACGACCAGGGTAGCAGTGGCAACATTGCCCCTCACGACCCGCACCATCAATCAAAACCACCAACTGTCAATACCGACTAACGAGCGTCGCTGGTTGAATGACCACCACCACCCTCTGGAGCACCACAACAACCAAACCATTTTTTCGTTCTTTTGCGATAACAATTGTACCTACGTGAAAAAGAAAACTAAATTTATTCTTTGAAAACAAACATTATTGTATTTCATTATTTTATAATTATTATTATTATTATTATTATTATTATTATTATTATTATTATTATTATTATTAGTAGTAGTAGTAGTAGTAGTAGTAGTAGTATGGGAAAGCATTAAATTCCTAGGGGTTATAGAGCACCTGCGAAATGGGAGATAATGTAGTGTGTTTCGAAGCAGAAAGTAACTAACTCCTTGAATGAAGAGCATTTGACCAGCACCAAGGTACCCTTCTTGAAGGATCCTTGGACCATTAACAAGGTATACTGAAGCGAGAAGGAAAAGAGGCCAGAATATGTACGAGAAAGTGCAGGGGAAAGGAGTGGTAGAACGGAAAGAGGTAGTAGTAGTAGTAGTAGTAGTTATAGAATAGTGCAGCAATGGCAGAAGTAGAAATAAGAAGGTAGTAGTAACACTGGAAAACCGGGAAAATATAATGACAGAGTGTAGTATTAATGAACATAGTAGCAGTAGTAGTAGTAGTAGTAGTAGTAATAGTAGTCTAGAAGAACAATCAAAGAGAGGAGGACTGCAGGAGAGCTACTGACTAATGGGGGTTCTATCTCTGTTGGATAGAACCCCCATAGGACAGACGCCACCTAGGCAGGAGACAGGAAATGTAATCAAAACAGAGGAAAGGTGAAGAGGTAAGGAGAGGAAGAAACAAAGGACAGGTCAATTCAAAAATGTTCTGAAGTTTGCAGGTTGAGAGGAGGGGGTAGTAAGGGAGTAGAGAAAGAAGAGGATGAGGGGGTTGTAAGGGCGTATACAGAATACGTTGAGAAGGTGGAGAGAAACGTGAAGTAATGAGAGAAGAGCTCATCCACAAGGACTAACCCAGGACTAAGAGTCACATTAATGATCCAAGTTATTTTTTGTACAATTCTATCTAAGCTAACCTAATCTGACCTACTATAACATAATCTAACCTTCTCTCACATAATCTAACTTACCCTAACCCAACTTAGTTCAGCGTAAACTAACAAACTAATATTTTGCTTACATTCAAGTCGAGATTTTACTGAAAGATTCTCGGTTATTTTGGAGTTTGTATGCAACAGAGACCGAAGGGCTGGCAACACTGGCATCACTGGCAGCATTGGCTATACTACTAATAACAGGAACACTAGCAACAACACTGGTAACACTCTCAACACTGAGAACACAGGCAACACTAGCAACTATAACAACACTGGTAACACTCTCAGTACTGACAACACAGGCAACACTAGCAACTATAACAACACTGGTAACACTCTCAACACTGACAACACAGGCAACACTAGCAACTATAACAACACTGGTAACACTCTCAGTACTGACAACACAGGCAACACTAGCAACTATAACAACACTGGTAACACTCTCAACACTGGCAACACTAAAAATACGTTCAACACTGGCAACACTGATCCTCAGGAGACGCCAGTTGCTGATGTTGATTTATTACAATAAGATATTGATCATAACTGGGTTATGGCCTTTAAACGCGGTAAATAGAATGTATTTAAGACCTTTGGATTTAGCAAATATAAAATATGTATGATCCATAGATGGTGTCAGTGTATCAAATTCATTATCATGGGACATACCGAATACGTACACACATACAGTGATTGACATTATGGCAAGAAATTCCTCCATGGCTTCAATACATGGTACGATATATCTAAGTCATGTTAGGAGGCGAACCAAAGTGCTGAGGTTCGAAACCCGCAAATTCACACACACACACACACACACACACACACACACACACACACACACACACACAAACAAACTAACTAGGCACGTGCCCCCCACATAAATATTAACCCGATTAATTTATGATAAAATATTTGAAAGAAGAACCCGGTTCCCCACTGAGGCAGGATTTAACCCCTCCCCCCTCCTCAAAAAAATCTCCCTACCAGCACCTGGGTCACTCCAGGCCCTGAAAAACTCCTTATTTACACACGAGAGGAAAAATGATAATTCTGAGTTCTGAGAATATGCAAATGAGTTATTCTTAAAAATTCAGAAAAAAATGTCCAGCATTTCATTTGTCAACATTCTCTCACCTCGAAAGACATAAATAATGAAGACAGAGAGAAAAAAAAAGAAATTGGATCTTATTCTCCTGCAATAGAGGAAATTTAAAGAAGATAAAAGTTATTCAGAATAAGCCTGGATTATAGACCTTATTGAAGCCAAGTTTTGATAAGGCTCTAAGTAGAAACGTGATAAAGCTCTACATAAAGTGGAAAAATTAATTTGACAATGCTCTACAAAGAAGGGAAAAAAATATTTTGATAAACCTCTACACATAGCTAAACATGACTTTATGAAGCTCTGCATGGAGGTAAACATGACTTGAAGCTCTGCATGGAGGTAAACATGACTTGATGAAGCTCTGCATGGAGGTAAACATGACTTGATGAAGCTCTGCATGGAGGTAAACATGACTTTATGAAGCTCTGCATGGAGGTAAACATGACTTGATGAAGCTCTGCATGGAGGTAATCATGACTTTATGAAGCTCTGCATGGAGGTAATCATGACTTTATGAAGCTCTGCATGGAGGTAAACATGACTTGATGAAGCTCTGCATGGAGGTAATCATGACTTTATGAAGCTCTGCATGGAGGTAAACATGACTTGATGAAGCTCTGCATGGAGGTAAACATGACTTGATGAAGCTCTGCATGGAGGTAAACATGACTTGATGAAGCTCTGCATGGAGGTAAACATGACTTTATGAAGCTCTGCATGGAGGTAAACATGACTTGATGAAGCTCTGCATGGAGGTAAACATGACTTTATGAAGCTCTGCATGGAGGTAAACATGACTTGATGAAGCTCTACATGGAGCTCCACCAAGACAAGACTTTGCTCAGAACGAAACATGAATTAATAAAGCACTACACAGAGCGAAACATAACTTGGTAAAGCTCTACACAGAGCGAAACAAGACTTTCAACCCAACAATTACATCAACTACTGTTTCACTTACACCTCCAACCACAACTGTGATGATCGCAACATCAGTCATAGCTCCTACCACAATTATTGCAACTACAACAACAACAATTATAGTACTTTGTAGATGAATGGTTCAGAGAACCGACATGTTGATAACTTAGACACATGTGCAACTCTTGGGTATCTTTATTGAGGAAACGTTTCGCCACACAGTGGCTTCATCAGTCCATACGTAGGAGAAACTTGAAGAACAGGAGGAGAATGAGGTAATCAGTCTCTCAACCTTGAGTCGATGTGTTCAGTCCATCAATCTTGAATAGAATACGGCATATGAGCGGAGAAGCAGCTTATAAACCGTATGGCAGGAGAGGTGCAGCAGTCATAGGTGGTGTCACATTTGTTCAATGTGGAAGTAGGTTGTGCCCAAGACTGCTGCACCTCTCCTGCCATACGGTTTATAAGCTGCTTCTCCGCACATATGCCGTATTCTATTCAAGATTGATGGACTGAACACATCGACTCAAGGTTGAGGGACTGATTACCTCATTCTCCTCCTGTTCTTCAAGTTTCTCCTACGTATGGACTGATGAAGCCACTGTGTGGCGAAACGTTTCCTCAATAAAGATACCCAAGAGTTGCACATGTGTCTAATTTATCAATTGTAGTACTACAACAATTATAGCTCCTACCACAATTATTGCAACTACAGCAACAACAATTGTAGTACTACAACAATTATAGTTCCTACCACAATTACAGTAACAACAATTATAGTTTCTACCACAATTTATACCGCTACAATAATGAAAATTAATCACGCTATTAAAAATATATATTATACCATAATTCATATATCAAATAACATTTCATAGATTTTCATCTAATATATCCAAATTATTTTTGTTAATGAGTAATTTGCTCGTAAATTGTACTTTTGATTAGCAAATTATCTTTGATCATGTAATTAGCCATTATTATTATTATTATGATTGTTATTGTTCTTTGTGTTCACACGTCACCATGTTTGTAAACTTTATACTCCTCTGAAGTGTTTGTTATCTAAAGGGAAGAATAACATTATCAAAGCCTACAGATCAGTAACACTGATATAATACATCACAAAACCTTAGAAAAGCTTCTGAGACATAGAATTATTGACTGTGGAGAAAAATGAGCTTCACTCCCCAAGGCAACATGATTTTAGAGCAGAAAGATTTTCTCTATCGCAACGATTAGACGACTGTAACAAATTAACTGATTTCTCGAAGGTATCTGAGAAATGCGACCATGAAGTGATAGATCATAAAATGAG
Source organism: Cherax quadricarinatus (assembly GCF_038502225.1). NCBI lineage: Eukaryota > Metazoa > Arthropoda > Malacostraca > Decapoda > Parastacidae > Cherax > Cherax quadricarinatus. The sequence continues at coordinate 16,122,019 of NC_091337.1, read as the reverse complement.
GTCAGCAGGTAATAAAGTAAAATTGTGGAAATAGATATGATGATTTATAACAGAGATCACAAAGAGTGCACATAGAGTGGTGGTAAACACGAACAAGTCTAGTTTCAACTGAGTAAAATGGCTCGGTCCCCTGAGGTATCTCTTTCTCGTGCTCAGGAAAATAGCAAACAATAACGCTTATAGATGCGCACCGTGTTTTGCAGACATTACCAAAGTATTAAATCACTTAAGTAGGAGAAGCAAAAAATATTACAAATAGATGTCCAAAAAGTCTTTCAATGAGAAAAGAAAAATAACATGATGTTCATTGGAGAGAAAAAATTATTTTACTTAGATGGGAGAGGAGTGAAGAACTTAAAACGAACACATTATATAGAGCGTAGGCAATTAAAAGACTTAAAAATATTCGCGTCAGATCTGTTAATTGGAGAACATAATGAAGCAAATGAAGCAAAGGACTGGAAATGATAAGGTGGATAATGAGAACTTTCAAACCAAGAGAAACAAAACTTGTGATTCTACTTTCTAAATCACCTACGCTTTCACGACTTGAATATATTTCTGTGCTCCCAGCACAGAAACAGAGCTAGAAAATATATTGGTAATATACTTCCCGCATTGCATCAAAGCAACATAAACATTTAGGAAAGCTTCAAAACAATTGGACTGTTCTGTCTGGAATGGAAAAGAGAAACCTGACACTAATGTAGAAGGTACATGAGGGCACGGTCCCTGACCACCATACTGCCAAGACAGCTTACTGAAGTGAAACATATGTGAGAAAATGAGGAATAAATTCAGTGAAGAGCAGGGGTGGCCATGACAGTAATTAATGATCACTGTGTCAGCATCTGTGGCCCAGGACTCTGAAACATATTGTTGGCAGGTATTTAATGGTTAAAAACACAAACATATGCATGCATACATATACATTTGTATAATCTTACTAGGTCTTTCAACAATCCTTCACCCATTAACCTACAGCCAAGAAACTTTTCGAATGCTGCCAATATCACTGCTACAATCACCACTGTTACGTACGTCTGTAGATATCTTCACAGGAAAAGATAGTCGACTGTGAGGAAGCCTTTCTGCTCCTTTCAGTAGCTACTGTGCTCTCTTCAATGTCCTGGACAGTGACTTTCCTGGCCCCCAACTGCCATTATCCTGACCCTTAACTACCGTGGTACTGACCCTCAACTACCGTGGTCCTGGCCCCCAACTACCATGGTCCTGGCCTTCGACTACCATGGTCCCGGCCCTCAACTACCATGGTTCAGGCCACCAACTACCATGGCCCTGGGACTCAACTGCCACGGCCCTGGCTCTCAACTGCCATGGTTCTGGCCCCAACCACTACACTTTGCATATCGATGACCGAGAGAAGCCTCCCTCTCCCCCTCTACCATAAAAGCCTCACACACTCGCTAAAGTTTCTGTCCTTCTCTTGTGCAACAGCGAATTCATCTCTCTCTCTCTCTCTCTCTCTCTCTCTCTCTCTCTCTCTCTCTCTCTCTCTCTCTCTCTCTCTCTCTCTCTCCTTCACAAGAGTTTTTCTAGGGCTTAGTTAAGAGTTTCTACCTTTATTTACAAGGTATGAACTGTTGTCCGCTTCAATTTATTGCCGTTAGTAAATCTTAATTGTAATAAAACATACAAATAGAAAACAGGACGACAATGGAGCAGCTGTGAGCCAGAAACTGCATCTGGTCAGCTGACTTTATTTCATTAACATTGTTATGATGTACGAACGATGTTCCAGACTCGAGTCTCTGTAGGAATGAATGATCTCAGATGAAGTGATGTTCTTGAGAACTGCATTAGATTCCTTTGATGGGATGGGGAAAGGGGGGATAAATCCGTATGGGTCATACAGTGAACAGGAGCGAATGGGAGTCATTCGGTTCGATGCCAGGAAGGGGGATCACAGGGTCCTTGACTGGTATCAAGGACCCTTCCTTGAGAAAGGCACAAAGCCCTCTGTCTACCTGTTTACCTTAGTAATCCTCGATTGAATATGATAATGGTATACAGTACCGACAGGCTGATAAGTAAGACACATATACAACAGTTAGGTATCTTTATTACGAAACGTTTCGCCTTCAGAGAAAGCTTCTTCAGTCGAGTACAGAGGAGTCAACAGAAGCAACAGAGATGTAGAGACGATGTAATCAGTCCATCACCCTTGAAGACGTAGTTTTGAGGTGGTCAGTTTCTCAGCCTGAAGAAGTGTTTCACCCCTAGTCTGGAACATTGTTCCAGACTAGGGGTGAAACACTTCTTCTGGAACATTGTTCCAGGCTTTCCTATGTCCTTTCTAAATTTAAACTTGTCTAATTTAAATCCATTACTGCGGGTTCTTTCTTGGAGAGATATCCTGGAACATTGTTCCAGACTTGGTCACCACTTCGTAACACACTGTGTTACTTGGATTTTTTTTCTTTAAATAAACCACTGTAAGTAAATTCCTTATAACCTAGATTAGTATAGCTTGCACTTCTCTCGTTCTCATCTTCGCTTACGATGTCGTTTTCGAGTTGTTTTTCCTCTTTCCTCCGCATCGTATTTTGGTAGTTATTACCTGTTATCCTGTTTCTTTCTTTCTCTACTCTTGGTTCCCTACTTTATCCAAACTTCCCTGCCTCAGATTCCACACGAGAGCATCCACTGGAATCAGATGTTCATGTGAACAGACACACCAGGAGAAACAAGCTCAGACGGACCCAGTGAAAGCTCCCCAATGAGAAGGACAAGGTATAAAAATAAGGAGGTGCAGCTGAAGTGTGGCGGAGGTTCGCCTGACGCACCGTAAATGTTGGTCTTGTATAAGCACTCGACGAGCCTGGCTCTGTGTCCTCCCATCACTTGTGAAGGCTCGCCCGGCGTACAGTAAATACAGCTTTAATACGGGAGCTCAACAAGCCTAGCGTTCACTCTGCACATCAACGCTCCAGACATAAACAGACACCGCCCATTGCACGCATGCATGCATGAACGCGCGCACACACACAAACACACACACACACACACACACACACACACACACACACACACACACACACATACACATACACACGCACTTGATTTTCTATTACTGCCGTGTTTATGATGGCGACTTTTATTCCCGTTATCACAGTCTCCCACCACCACCATCAGTTCTCCCTCCCTCCCTCCCTCCCTCCCTCCCTCCCTCCCTCTCGCTCTCTCTCTCTCACACACACACACATCTCCTTCCACATTCTTTTTCTTCTTCTAACCTTCCATCGTGGAATGGCTTCTTAACCTACTCAGCCACTCACAAACCTTGACGTGTTCATTAAGCTCCTCTTGAAAGGGGTTTCCAAACGTTCTCTGCCTCTCAAAAATTGGAGCAGGGTGTCCCTACAGCTTCCCCTCAGGAGGCTTCCTAAACTCCCCATCCTCCCACAGATCTGGAGGTGTCCGGAGTTTCCATTAAACCACAATCAAGACAGCCTCGGAATCCCCAACATCTGCATAAAAATTGCCTCTGGTTTGCTTTTTTTCTTTTAGAGAAGACGAGGAAGTAGAGGGGAACGGAAAGTGGGAGGTGGAGGGGGATAGAGAAGGAAGGGGCGAGTGGATAGGATTTAATAGAAAGTATGGATAGAAGTTTAGCATTTTCACACGAAGTAAATATTACCTAGAATAAAGAAGATAAATATTACTTAGAATAAAGTAGAAGCATACTACGAGTGAGAGTATGTGTGTGTGTGTGTGTGTGTGTGTGTGTGTGTGTGTGTGTGTGTGTGTGTGTGTGTGTGTGTGTGTGTGTGTGTGTCTGTGTGTGTGTGTGTGTCTGTGTGTGTGTGTGTGTGTGTGTGTGTGTGTGTGTGTGTGTGTCTGTGTGTGTGTGTGTGTGTGTCTGTGTGTGTGTGTGTGTGTGTGTGTGTGTGTGTGTGTGTGTTGTGTACGTATGTGTGCGTGCTCGCGCGTGCGTGTGTACGTGCGTGCGTACTTGTGTGTGTGCTCACCTAGTTATGGTTGCAAGGGTCGATTCACAGCTCCTGGCCCCGCGTCTTCACTGCTCGCTACTAGGTCACTCTTCCCGCTCCATGAGCATCATCATACCTCTTTCTAAAGCTATGTATGGATCCTGCCTCCACTCCATCACTTTCCAGACTATTCCACTTCCTGACTACTCTGTGAAGAAATACTCCCTACATCCTTGTGATTTATCTGAGTCTTCAACTTCCAACTGTGTCCCCTTGTTTCTGTGTCCCATCTCTGGAACATCTTGTGTCTGTCCACCTTATCGATTCCTCTCGGCATTTTATATATCATTATCATATCCCCCCTATCTCTCCTGTCTTCCAGTGTCGTCATGTCGATTTCCCTTAACCTCTTCTCGTAGGACATGCCCCTTTGCTCCGGGACTAATCTTGTTGCAAACTTTTGAACTTTCTCTAGTTTCCTTACATGCTTGACTAGGTATGGATTCCAAACTGGTGCTGCATATTTCAATATGGGTCAAGGCGCCCATACGCTGCAGCAGTTATTTGGTTGATGTGCTCCTCAGGAGATGTGCCCGATGTTATACTCACCCAAAGATCCGTTTCCTTGAGATAGGTTTGTAGTCTCTGGCCCCCTAGACTGTACTCCGTCTCTGGTCTTCTTTGCCTATCCCCAATCTTCATGGCTTTACAGTTGGTGGGGTTGAACTCCAGGAGCCAGTTGCTAGACCAGGCCTCCAGCCTGTCCAGATCCCTTTGTAGTTCTGCCTGGTGCTCGTCCGATTGAATTCTTCTCATCAACTTTACTTCATCTGCAAACAGGGACACTTCGGAGTCTATTCTGTCATGTCGTTCACAAATGCCATAAACAGCAGTGGTTTTAGGACTGACCCCTGTGGGACCCCGCTGGTCACAGGTGCCCACTCTGACACCTCGCCACGTACCATGACTCGCTGTTGTCTTCCTGACAGGTATTACCTGATCCATTGCAGTGCCTTCCCTGTTATCCCTGCTTGGTCCTCCAGTTTTTGCACTAATCTCTTGTGTGGAATTGTGTCAAGCGCCTTCTTACAGTCCAAGAAAATGCAATCCACCCACCCCTTTCTCTCTTGCCTTACTGCTGTCACTCTATCAGAGAACTCCAGTAGGTTTGTGACATAGGATTTCCCGTCCCTGAAACCGTGTTGGCTGTTGTTCTTAAGCTCATTCCTTTCTAGGTGTTCCACCACTCTTCTCTTGATAATCTTCTCCTCCACTTTGCATACTATACATGTCAGTGACACTGGTCTGTAGTTTAATGCTTCGTGTCTGTCTCCTTTTTTAAAAAATTGGGACTACATTTGGAGTCTTCCATACCTAAGGTAGTCGCCCGGTATCGACAGATGTGTTGAAGATTGCTGTTAGTGGCACACGTAGCGCCTCTGCTCCCTCTCTCAGTACCCATGGAGAAATGTTATCAGGCCCCCATCGCCTTGGAGGTATCTAGCTTGATTAGCAGCCTCTTCACTTCTTCCTCGGTTGTATGTATTGTGCCCAACACTTGAAGGTGTACCCCACCTCTCTGCCTTTCTGGAGGCCTTTCTGTCTCCTCTGTGAACACTTGTTTGAATCTCATGTTGAGCTCCTCAAATACTTCGCTGTCGTTTCTTGTGTTCTCTCCTCCTTCCTTAGCCTGATTACCTGGTCCTTGCCTGTTGTATTCCTCCTGATGTGGCTGTATAACAGCTTTGGGTCAGATTTGGCTTTAGCTGCTATGTCATTCTCATATTGTCTTTGGATATCCCTTCTTACCTGTGCATATTCATTTCTGGATCTACGACTGCTCTTCTTATTCTCCTGGGTCCTTTGCCTTCTAAACTTCTTCCATTCCCTAGCAGATTGGTTTTGGTCTCCCTGCACCTTTGGGTGAACCAAGGGCTCATTCTGGATTTTTCGTTTTTTTCTGTTACCCTTGGGTACAAACCTCTCCTCAGCTTCCTTGCATATTGTTGTCACATATTCTATTACCTCGTTTACTGACTTCCCTACCAGTTCTCTGTCCCACTGAAGCCAGTGCAGGAATTTTTTCATGCCTGCGTAGTCCCCTTTTTTGTAGTTTGGCTTCATTCGTCCGGCCCTTTCTGCTTCTCTCTCCACTTGTAACTCTACTATTTATTCGAAACTCAGAACCACAAGATCACTGGCTCCGAGGAGTTTTTCATATATGATGTCCTCAATATCTTCACTACTCAAGGCGAATACTAGTTCCAGTCTCGCTGGTTGATCCTCTCCTCTCTCTCTGGTTGTGTCCCTTACGTGTTGGTACATGAGGTTTTCCAGTACCACCTCTATCATCTTAGCCCTCCACATTTCTGGGTCCCCGTGTGTGTGTGTGTGTGTGTGTGTGTGTGTGTGTGTGTGTGTGTGTGTGTGTGTGTGTGTGTGTGTGTGTGTGTGTAGAGACAGAAAACAACATGTATAACTGGTCAATATGAAGAGTAATGGCACACGAGACGTGTAAGGCGCACAATGGGTGAATTTAGTGGGTGGTCGGGCAGTAGGAGAGGCGCTTCTGTACTCATTCATATGGTAATGTTCTCCGAGGCCTCCCCGATCCTAGTTTGTGGGAGGAGGATGGGGCAGGGGCAGCTAGCAGGAAGAGCAGTAGTAGTAGCCGGAGGTGGAGGAGTAGGAGGAGGAGCAGAAGGAGGAGAAAGAAGAAGAAATAAATATACCACCGATGATGAAGGTAGACCGAAATTGAAGACTAGTAGAGCGCGTGTTAAATCGTGTGCAACTCTGAATGAGACAGTGGCTTTACTAACATCAAAACTATTAGTGCAAACATTTTTCCTAGTTTTCCTTTGAAACCTTGACTAACATCATGACCTTTAAAGTACACCATATCTAAAACCCTCTGTAAGGAATTCAGTTGTTTTATGAACGTCACTTAAATTATGTCCTTCAAACCTTTGTTGGAAGCCGTATTTCATCCTATTTCCTTTCACTTTTTCTTTTTATCTTTCTCTTCATTTTTTCTTCCAATTCTTCTTTATCCTTCTCTCTTATTCATTGCATATATGTAAAATGACGCAGCATAATTTGTAAAATTATTGAGAGACTTTTCTCTTTTGCTTGTATCTGTCCTCACAGCTTGTATCTGTCCTCACAGCTTGTATCTGTCCTCACAGCTTGTATCTGTCCTCACAGCTTGTATCTGTCCTCACAGCTTGTATCTGTCCTCACAGCTTGTATCTGTCCTCACAGCTTGTATCTGTCCTCACGGCTTGTATCTGTCCTCACGGCTTGTATCTGTCCTCACGGCTTGTATCTGTCCTCACAGCTTGTATCTGTCCTCACAGCTTGTTTCTGTCCTCACGGCTTGTATCTGTCCTCACAGCTTGTATCTGTCCTCACAGCTTGTATCTGTCCTCACGGCTTGTATCTGTCCTCACGGCTTGTATCTGTACTCACGGCTTGTATCTGTCCTCACGGCTTGTATCTGTCCTCACGGCTTGTATCTGTCCTCACGGCTTGTATCTGTCCTCACGGCTTGTATCTGTCCTCACGGCTTGTATCTGTCCTCACGGCTTGTATCTGTCCTCACGGCTTGTATCTGTCCTCACAGCTTGTATCTGTCCTCACAGCTTGTTTCTGTCCTCACGGCTTGTATCTGTCCTCACAGCTTGTATCTGTCCTCACAGCTTGTATCTGTCCTCACAGCTTGTATCTGTCCTCACGGCTTGTATCTGTCCTCACAGCTTGTATCTGTCCTCACAGCTTGTATCTGTCCTCACAGCTTGTATCTGTCCTCACAGCTTGTATCTGTCCTCACAGCTTGCATCTGTCCTCACAGCTTGCATCTGTCCTCACAGCTTGTATCTGTCCTCACAGCTTGTATCTGTCCTCACAGCTTGTATCTGTCCTCACAGCTTGTATCTGTCCTCACAGCTTGTATCTGTCCTCACAGCTTGTATCTGTCCTCACAGCTTGTATCTGTCCTCACAGCTTGTATCTGTCCTCACAGCTTGTATCTGTCCTCACAGCTTGTATCTGTCCTCACAGCTTGTATCTGTCCTCGCAGCATATATCTGTCTTCACAGCTTGAATCTGTCCTCACAGCTTGTATCTGTCCTCACAGCTTGAATCTGTCCTCACAGCTTGAATCTGTCCTCACAGCTTGTGTCTGTCCTCGCAGCATATATCTGTCTTCACAGCTTGAATCTCTCCTCACAGCTTGTATCTGTCCTCACAGCTTGAATCTGTCCTCACAGCTTGTATCTGTCCTCACAGCTTGTATCTATCTATCAAACATGCATCGACACCCTTGCAAATTACAGAGCTCCAAGCTCCCTCTCTGCAAGCTTCACATCGGCTGGCAGACCAGAGGGCCAGTTGGAGAACATCTCCACATCATTCATTCGTAAAGAATAACATAAATTTGTCATAATTCGTTCAATGCGTAACTTTTTCTTCTTCACCAAAGGTGTAGAATGTATTTTGAACTGTTCTCGCAACCATCCCATAGTCTCCTAAGTTTTATTTGGTAAAGTCCATTCAATAGGTTGTACAGTTTTTTCAGTGCTAATTATCGTGTCGAATAGATATGGGTGCATGGCCAAGCCTATCCTCCGGAAAACCATTTATAGCTCCCATCACAGTACTAGCTGCTATGTACCAGGGGGAACATTGTAATGAGCCTCCCACTCACTTCACGCTTATAGGCCGACAACTCACTGGTTTCTTGGTAAACATTCCTCGGAGCAAAATTAATATCGAAACTATATGACATTCCTGTTTATGTCTTACAAAAATGTTCTCTCTCCAAAATAATGTATAAATCTCTCTCTCTCCTCTCTCTCTCTCTCTCTCTCTCTCTCTCTCTCTCTCTCTCTCTCTCTCTCTCTCTCTCTCTCTCTCTCTCTCTCTCTCTCTCTCCTCCCTCTCTCTCTTTTCTCTCCCTCTTTCAAAATCCATAACAAATTCCCCCAATGTTTCCTAACCATCAATCACAAACTCCCTTACCCAGATTAAAATATACACCCAACTCTGTTTTCCCCAGTCTGAGAACCCACACGCTGTCAGATATGTCCATCTATACATCCCTCAGAAGTCAGGATGGACTGCCCCCAGGAATGGAAACACAGGGAACGGGGGAAATGGGATGAGGAGAGAGTGATGGAGGTGAACTAATGATATGTGGTAGAGAGGAAACGTGGACGGAGTATCGAGTAAAATGGAGGCATGAAAGGGGTTATAATAATAATAATAATAATAATAATAATAATAATAATAATAATAATAATAATAATAATAATAATAATAACAACATATTTATGTGGAAGTGCTTTACGTGTAAGAGTCACTCAGTGCTTAGGGAGTAGCTCCAGTTCCGCGTATCATGAGACATTCACTATCATTATGGGATTTTTTTAATGCACGAAAATGGGCGAAATGGGGGAATATAAGGAAGGTTGAATAGCGCTGAGAAGAGAAAGATCTCGTCACCCCAGCATCCGGCATCCCAGGCGTGATCTCCTCTCGCGATATTTTGAGAGTCCAGGCCTCACACATCCCCCTCCCCCTCCCTCTCCCTCTTCCCCCATCCTGCATGTCCCCTACCTCTTCCCACACTCACCACCTCCACCACAAAACCCACCAAATGTATATATAATCTCCCCCTCCCGCTCCTCTCTCCTGTTCCCCTATCCCCCCACCTTCCCTTCCCCATCGTTCCCCACCGTCCCCTTCTCTATTTTCAACTATGATCGCATTTTTCTCTTTTTTTTATTATTTACCGAGCATTTTCAATTCGAGGACAATACTTTCAATTCCTGTAGTATATTACGGGGAGCAGTGAGAGTTTGGCTTACACGTTTGTTCGCTCTCTCTCTCTCTCTCTCTCTCTCTCTCTCTCTCTCTCTCTCTCTCTCTCTCTCTCTCTCTCTCTGGGGTCGCAATATACAGTAATAGTCGTAATTTTTTTTACATTATTGCTGCTCTGTTATTTTATTTTATTGTCTTGTCTTTATTACACTGGTGTGTACGCTGACATGAGCGGGTCACTACACTGGTGTGTACGCTGACATGAGCGGGTCACTACACTGGTGTGTACGCTGACATGAGCGGGTCACTACACTGGTGTGTACGCTGACATGAGCGGGTCACTACACTGGTGTGTACGCTGACATGAGCGGGTCACTACACTGGTGTGTACGCTGACATGAGCGGGTCACTACACTGGTGTGTACGCTGACATGAGCGGGTCACTACACTGGTGTGTACGCTGACATGAGCGGATCACTACACTTCGTTACTGCAACACAGCCTCATCTTAACTCTCTTTGTATCAGACTTCAATCCATATCTCCTTCTCTATACATTCCTCCTTCTCCATATATTCATTTTTCTCCATATATCCCTCCTCCTCCATATATCCCTCCTTTTATAATTCATCCTCTTCACTTCATATCTTCCCTAATATATTCCTTCGGTATCCTCCGCTTCTTAATATCTTCCCCAGTCTTCCCATTCAACTAAGATCAACAACATTTCTAATTAGTCTTGTGTTTATATTTCTAACTCCTGTCTGTCTGTCTGTGTCTGTCTCTGTGTCTGTCTGTGTCTGTCTGTCTGTGTCTGTCTGCATCTGTGTCTGTCCGTGTCTGTGTCTCCGTCTGTCTGTCTGTCTCTCTCTCTCTCTCTCACTCTCTGCTTATCTTACTTCTAATCTTTTCTCCTTCTGTACCTACCCTTTTCTTCTTTCATATTAGTTAGTCTCCTTTTCTTTATTTCAGTCCTCCACAATTTACCTGTTATCTCCTTCCCTTTATCATGCCCCCTCCTCTTGTCCCATTGGTTTTGTTTCTTTGACAACCATTTGTTTCCCTCTCCCATTCATTCCAGTTTCCTTCATTATTATATTTTTCTTCTATCTAGTTATCCTGCCTCCTCTCACACAAGTCCTTCTAACTGTATCCTTTTATTTTATCCACTCTTCTTCCCTCTCGTCTCTTCTCCCTTCCTCTCTATCCCTCCAATCTTCGATAGGGGTCTCGAAGCGCTCTAATATGCTTCTTTCCCTGTACCTTTCATAAATCTGTCTTTCCCCTCCATTCCTCCCTCTCCCCTCCCTCCCTCCCTCCCTCCCTCCCTCCTTCCCTCCTTCCCTCCCTCCCTCCCTCCCCCCTCCCTTGATCTCTCCCTCCCAATCCTTCTCTTGTCCATCCCAGTGATCAGAAATCCCTTACCAGTGGAAATATCGCTCTGGGTTTTCGAATTTTAGTTCGAGCACACTGGAGAGTACTCGGGTACTGACACACAGGTACTGACACACAGGTACTGACACACAGGTACTGACACACAGGTACTGACACACAGGTACTGACACACAGGTACTGACACACGGGTAATGACACACGGGTATTGACACACGGGTACTGACACACGGGTACTTACACACAGGTACTGACACACGGGTACTGACAACCGGGTACTAGTACCCTGGTACTAATACCCGGGCACTGACACCCAGGTACTGGTACCATGGTATTGACACCTGGGTACTGGTACCGGGATATTGATACCAAGGTACTGACACATAGGTGCTGGTACCAGGTGTCAAGGCTACTGGCACCTGGAGTCTACCTGAAGGGTGTTTTGGGGTCAACATTCCCGTGGTCCGGTCCACGACCAGGCCTCGCAGTGGATCAGGACCTGACCAACCAGACTGTTACTGCCAGTCACTCACAATCCAGCGTACAAACCACAGCCCGTTTAGTCAGATACTGACTTTAGGTATCTGTCGTGCTCTCTCTTGAATCAAGACAGCTATGGGTCTATTTGTAATCCCCCTTGTGCATGTTCCGGACATTTGAACAGTCTTGCTCCCCTGACACTTTTTGTGTTATGACCATTCCCTAAAGGATTACTTAGGTGTAAATTAAGATGCATCTTTCTCTTGTGTTTCAACGGGACTTAAAACAATCGCAGCAATTGAGCTTGAGTGTACTTACACGTACAGTTCTCTGTACATTCTCCAGATCAGTAATTTCGTCTGTCATGAAAAGGGGCGTTAGTTTACAGCAGTATCCCAGCCTAGAGAGAACAAGTGATTTAAAGAGAATCATCACTGATTTGGCATCCATGTTTTGAAGGTTCTCATTATCCATCCTATTATTTTCCTGGCAGATGTGATAATGACACTGTCATGATCTTTGAAAGTGAGGTCCTTTGACATTATCACTTCCATATATACTAAAGTACCTACCTACTGGTGTCACGCACTAATTCCCTATTGGTGCCACGGGTACTGATGCTCGGGTACTAACACCGGTACCGACACCCGGGTACTGACACATGGGTAATGGTACGTTGGTACTAACACCCAAGTACTGACACCCAGGAACTTACACCCGGGTGTCAGTACCCGGGTACTGACACCCGGGTACTAACACCCGGATACTAACACTCAAGCACTAACACCCAAATACTGGCACCCGAGTATTGGCACCCGGGTACTAACACCCGGGTACTAACACCCGGGTACTAACACCCGGGTAATAACGCCCAAGTATTGACACCCGGGTACTAACACCCAGTTATTGACACCCGGGTATTGCGCGCGCGCGCGAGTGTGTGTGTGTGTGTGTGTGTGTGTATGTGTGTGTGTGTGTGTGTGTGTGTGTGTGTGTGTGTGTGTGTGTGTGTGTGTGTGTGTGTGCGCGCGCGCGCGTGTGCGTGTGTGTGCGCGCGCGTGTGCGTGTGTGTGCGCGCGCGTGAGTGTGCTTGTGTGTGCTTGTTTGTTTACCTTTTTGCAATTATTTGTTTGGCCATGTTTTGGTTGAGCTTCAGTTCTTGGACCCCGCCTCAACTCTCGCCAGAGTAATGTTCAGCAGCAGAGTCAAATTAATTTTTAACACTTTTCTGAAGCCTCCTGCGTTATTACACCCCCACACTCACTCCCACTCACCCTTACTCACTCCCACCCACACCCACTCACCCCGACCCTCTCCCACTCGCCTCCACCCACTCACCTCCACTCACTCCCATTCACCCCCATCCACTCCCACTCACCCCATCCACTCCCATTCACTACCACCCATTCCCATTCACTACCACTCAATCCCACTCACTACGACACATCATCACACACACCATACTACCACACCATCACACACCACCATACTACCACACCATCACACACCACCATACTACCACACCATCACACACCACCATACTACCACACCATCACACACCACCATACTACCACACCATCACACACAACCATACCACCACACCATCACACACCACCATACCACCACACCATCACACACAACCATACCACCACACCATCACACACAACCATACCACCACACCATCACACACCACCATACTACCACACCATCACACACAACCATACCACCACACCATCACACACCACCATACTACCACACCATCACACACCACCATACTACCACACCATCACACACAACCATACCACCACACCATCACACACAACCATACCACTACACACCACCACACATCAAACACTACCAGAAGAACAACTTGTTTCAGAAAAGAAAAGAATAAAGTAGAGGTAGACCGATGAATAAGGGAGAAATTGAATAAGAGAGAAAGAGTTTAAAGAAAAAGAGAGACTGAAGAATAAAGGAGACCGAAGAATAAGAGAGAGAGAGAGAGAGAGAGAGAGAGAGAGAGAGAGAGAGAGAGAGAGAGAATAGGTCGTTCAAAAGGGAAACAGGTTTCGATTCAATTATCTTTAATTGGCAGCTTTTGTGAAGTCGGCGTCTTCAAAATGCCATTGGTAGTGGGCACCCTTCATATCAGCAGCAGAGACAGAGAAAGCAACTACAGCAGACGCTGCAGCAGTGGCACCAGCAGTAGCAGCAACAGCAGCACCAGAGCCAGCAGCAGCAGTAACACCAGCAGTAGCAGCAACAGTAACACCAGAGCCAGCAGCAGTAGTGGCACCAACAGTAGCAGCAACAGCAACAGCAACACCAAAGCCAGCAGCAGCAGTGGCACCAACAGTAGCAGCAACAGCAACTCCAGAACCAGCAGCAGCAGTGGCACCAGCAGTGGCACCAGCAGTAGCAGCAACAGCAACACCAGAGCCAGCAGCAGCAGTGGCACCAGCAGTAGCAGCAACAGCAACACCAGAGCCAGCAGCAGCAGTGGCACCAGCAGTAGCAGCAAAAGCAACACCAGAGCCAGCAGCAGCACCAGCAACAGCAATAAGGGCCAACTAAGTGAAACAAAGGATAGTCAAATAAACCTTAGAGCAGTGGCCAGGCACCACCCTCCGCTTCCAGGAAGCCAATATGAACCTTGAGGTACACGTTCAGAGAGTCTGGTACCGACTGACTGGGCGTTTCTCCCATCCTTAACCATGGTATACACACACACACACACACACACACACACACACATATATATATATATATATGTGTGTGTGTGTGTGTGTGTGTGTGTGTGTGTGTGTGTGTGTGTGTGTGTGTGTGTGTGTGTGTGTGTGTGTGTGTGTGTAAAAATTCTCCCTTCGTTTCACAGCTGTCAGAATGTTTCCTCTTTATTAAGGAGAAGGCAAGCTTCTTGTGGCGCTCCTTCATGGCCGGTCAACTTCTCAAATTATAATGTGATCCGGTATCAGGTTTGTGGGAGAGGGGCAGGGGTGAGGGGGTGAGGGAAGGAAGGAGGGGGAGAGGGAGGGAGGGGGCGAGGGAAGGAAGGAGGGGGTGAAGGAAGGAAAGGGGGAGAGAGGGAAGTAGGGTGTGAAGGGGTGAGAGAGGGAGACTTCGGGCCATTTTCTAAAGTCAGAGTCAATATTATGTTGTTTTTCTTTTCAGAATATTAACTCCATTACTCTCTTTCCTCCTTTCTTTCTCTCTCTCTCTCTCCCTCTATCTATCTCTTTTTTTCCCTCACATACACGCATACACACACGCGCACTCTCTCACGTTCGCGCGAGCACCCACACACACACACACACACACACACACACACACACACACACACAGGACCAAGAGCTGAGACTTGGCTCCTCTAACCACAAAATAGGACGAGGACACACACAGACGAGTACAAATACACACAGAATGACGACATTAGAAGGAAGGAGGATCATGAGAGATATAACAGCAACGTACAAAATACTCAGAGGATTTCTCTGGCAGACAGGGAGTAATTGTTTGGAAAGTGCACAAGTGGATAAAAGTGAGGATAATGACTAATCATTCATTAGAAAAAAAACTTGAAATATGCGTGACGGATCAAATTTATCAATGATGAGGTGGATATGGGGAAGAATCATGCGGATAGGTATAGAAAAGGGTGAATAAGGAAAGATGGTTATGGATAGGTAGGAAAGAAAACGACAGGGGGGATGATGTGGACAGAAAGAAGTGGATAGAGAGAAAAGGATATAGACAGGTACAGAAGATGGATAGGGAGAAAAGGATATGGATAGGTACAGGAGAAGGACTGGGGAAAAAGGATATGGATAGGTACAGGTGAATAGGGAGAAAATGATATAGATAGGTACAGAAATTGGATAGAGAGAAAGGAATATGGACAGGTACAGGAGATGGATAAGGAGAAAAGGATGTGGATAAGTACAGGAGAAGGATAGGGAGAATATGATATGGATAGGTACAGGAGGTGGATAGGGAGAGGAAATAATTAGGGACAGAATGAGGAGGATAGGGGAAAGGGATAAGCAACAACTTTCACCATCTAACTTGCTTATTTCTAGTCTTTATATACTCTCGGAGAAGCACCAAACCCGTACGGGTCTACACAGCTCCACCCCCTTCTATTCCGCCCCTGCAGAATATGGAGCAATTCATTTTGATCCAAGAAAATGCAAGAGGGAAGCTCCAATTCCATGGATCAGGAGCTCATGCCTAAGTGCTGAGACGCCCACGCACGTGGGTAACTCTGCGGAGACCGCAACCCGCGTTTCACTATGTCAAGGGTTGTTCCTCGATGTTGGCGAGGCGCTCTTGGTCCAGGAAACTGGGGTTACCCTGGAACTGATTACCTTCCATTACCCAAGGGCTGTATGACCCTTACTAGTTTAACGCTTTCCTTTCCGGAATGTAATAATAATAATAATAATAATAATAATAATAATAATTGGTAGACTATAGGTAGTAGGTTGGTAGACAGCAACCACCCAGGGAGGTACTACCGTCCTGCCAAGTGAGTGTAAAATGGAAGCCTGTAATTGTTTTACATGATGGTAAGATTGCTGGTGTCTTTTTTTCTGTCTCACAAACATGCAAGATTTTCAGATACGTCTTTCTACTTATACTTACACTTAGGTCATACTACACATACATGTGCAAGCATATATATACACACACCCATGCACACCCCTCTGGGTTTTCTTTTATTTTCTTACTAGTTCTTGTTCTTGTTTATTTCCTCTTATCTCCATGGGGAAGTGGAACAGAATTCTTCCTCCGTAAGTCATGCATGTCGTAAGAGGCGACTGAAATGCCGAGAACAAGGGGCTACTATAACCCCTTCTCCTGTATACATTACTTAAGTTAAAAGAGAAACTTTTGCTTTTCTTTTTAGGTCACCCTGCCTCGGTGGGATACGGCCGTTGCGTTGAAAGAAAAAGAATAATAATTAACATTAATAATAATAATAATAATAATAATCATAATCATAATAATAATAATAATCATAATCATAATAATAATAATTAATAATAATAGTAACAATAAAACAATGATAATATTTATAATATAAAAATAACACTAACAATAAAATTAAAATAATAATAATAATAATACTAATTACAACAATAAAAGTAATATAGCCACTTAATAAAAAGAATAATGTGGATTAATCTCGATAAAACATTTGCAATAAAAGAACATAATGAAATTTGATCAGAGATAACTCGCAGTCAGAAAGTAATAAGAGGAATGAAAGTGTGCCAATAAAGGGACAATAAAGATCAATCATAACGATTGCTGCAGTAAAGTCGAGAAAGTGGAGTGATGAACCCCTTGGAGGAGAGGGAGGGGAGAGGAGGGGAAGAAGGGGAGGGGGAGTGGAGAGGAGGAGAAGGGGAGAGGGGAAAATATGGCAACGAATATGGGGGAAAGCAAGAGAGAGAGAAGGTAGTAGTAATCTGTATGTGAGAGAGAGAGAGAGGAGAGAGAGAGAGAGAGAGAGAGAGAGAGAGAGAGAGAGAGAGAGAGAGAGAGAGAGAGAGAGAGAGAGAGAGAGAGTACAATAACCAGGTAATAAAGACCCAAACTCACACCTGGAGATGTTCATGGCCTCCTCGCCAGCTTAATTACCCTCTCACGCTTGTACTAATTAACTTCTCGACTACCATTAAAGAAAGGAATCACGGCTTTGAGACGGTCACAAGCTACGTTGGTGCGTGAGACTGGTGACTTTCTTAAAGGTTCAAGGTTCAGAGATAGACCCAAAATCAAGGTTGAGTGGCGTACCAAAAAATTAAGTGCCGAGGTCTGACCAAAATTGAAGTGCTGAAATATGTTAAAATTGTAAGTTAGAATTTGTGCCTGAAACTAAGGCTAGAAGACGCGTCTTAATTTAAAGTTAGAAAACTTAACCCAAAAGTACGAGGTGCACTTAAAATTAATGACACACCCTAAAATACGAGGCGTACTTACAATTAAGAACATCCCCTACAATGCGAGGTTTGATAAAAATTAGTGACATACCCTAAAATTCGGAGAGTGCCTTAAATTAAAAACTTACTAACTTCACAGCAAAACTAAATCATGATTTGACGCGATGCATCCCTCACTCTGATAACAGGGATTTAGAACAATATTTGTATTACTGAAGCCAAAACCATGATAAAAAAGGCCACCTGGGTAACTTTACCGACATCACTTATGATACCTAGGTGTAGCACGAGTGATTTATTTATTAATTGGTTGGGACTGTACACCGTTATCATAAACTTAAATATCCTCTCTTATCTATCCTTAAACATGATATATAGACACAGCCAGACCTAAGACTGGCATTCTCCTCTATGCACGTATATACGTAGCAAAGGATGAAGTTAGGGGTCATGTATACTGAATATCAGTATAGGCTAAAGGTTCACTTGCAGTATAAAGCTTCAGTTTTGGTATAAGGGCTCTCTATCAGAGTGTTACTCCTTAAAATGCAAAAAACCTTGAGCATAATAGCTTATTTTTACAATACTAAATTTACACGCGAGAAACTGTTGCTCAAGATTAGCTTATTCCAAAGTCTAGTTCTATCTGTGGTTTAATGCCACTTCCTCTCTTACCCTGGGATGACACCTACAGCAGTGAATTAACACCAACGTACCTACTTACTGCTAGGTGAACAGGGGAAATAGGTGTAAGGAAACATGCTCAGTGTTACCACTCCTCCCGGTTCTGTAATTACGAGCTAATGGCCTTGTTTAATTATGATCATTGTTTTAGTATTATGTAAAGGGATGATTGTTATGGTATTATAAACAGAGAACATTGTTGTCGTATGGTGCACAATGAAGATTGATTAAGCATGAAGAAAATGGAAGTAATTCTATGAAAGAGAGAGAAAGGGGGGAGAGAGGGAGGGGGTGAGGGGGAGGGGAGGGGAGAGAAAGGGAGGGAGGGGGGGAGGGAGGGGGAGAGAGAGAGAGAGAGAGAGAGAGAGAGAGAGAGAGAGAGAGAGAGAGAGAGAGAGAGAGAGAGAGAGAGAGAGAGAGATAGAGATAGAGAAAGAGAGAGAGAGAGAGAGAGAGATTGTTTACCACTGGTTGTCATGGTGACATCCTCGGGGCCACGTAATACGAGATGAAGCAGACATCACGCAGGTAGTTGCTGCTGCTGCCATAGTGACGCCTCCACACACCACTCTCTCTCTCTCTCTCTCTCTCTCTCTCTCTCTCTCTCTTTCCATCTCTCTTCTCTCCCTGTCATCGTTATATATATATATATATATATATATATATATATATATATATATATATATATTGTAAAAGAAAAATATAGGGAGGTCCCACCTGTAGAACTGTCCCTGGGACCCTCATATAT
Source organism: Cherax quadricarinatus (assembly GCF_038502225.1). Taxonomy (NCBI): domain Eukaryota; kingdom Metazoa; phylum Arthropoda; class Malacostraca; order Decapoda; family Parastacidae; genus Cherax; species Cherax quadricarinatus. Next base: position 16,102,995 of record NC_091337.1, on the reverse strand, counting down.
ATATATATATATATATATATATATATATATATATATATATATATATATATATATATATATATACGTCGTGCCGAATAGGTAAAACTGGTCAACTAGCAAGAACTCATTTACTATTAAGCCCTTTCTAAAATTTTCTCTTATACGTTTAAAGATATATATTTTTTCATTTATGTTAATATAAAAATTAATAATTTTGTACTAAAAACCTTAGAAAAAGTTACTTAATCTTATTACAACAAGCGCAATTTAATTTAGCCTAATCCAAGTAAATATATTTTAGATAAGTTTACAATAATTTAATAATAAAGAGACACAATGAAATATATTTTCTCGTTAGGTTTAGAAAGATTTTTGAGAAATTATTGCATACACAAATTTTCGCTTGCCTTATTCGGCAAGAATAGGTCAAACTTGGGATTTTGGCTTATATATATATATATATATATATATATATATATATATATATATATATATATATATATATATATATATATATATATATATATATATATATATATATATATATATAATGTCTGTTGCCTGTTAATCTGTTTTCTGTCTGTTAGTCTTTTTGCTGCCTGTTAACCTACTTTCTGCCTGCTAGTCTTCTTGCTGCCTATTAACCTTCTTGCTGCCTGTTAACCTGCCTGCTAGTCTGCTTGCTTGCTAACGCTGTAGCAATATTGTACAATCAGAGCGCTCTTAAAGTCACATTCAACTGCGCTCTTTAAGAACAAACGCGCCCACTCGCTGCCCAAACTTCTTAAACAAGCAAACTTGGGGGGCCTTATTTTAACACCCTGGGCCATAAGTGGTTTTCCCTGGGTTCTTCACGCGACCCGTGACAAATGGCAGAGCGGCGTGGGCGTCAGGCGGCGGCGTGGATAGCAAGGGGCGGCGTGGATGGCAGGGGGCGGCGCAGGCAGCTTGTTGGGGAGAGGCTGGCAACGGGGCGGTGTGGGTAGTAGAACAGACGTTTCCATGGCAACGCCTTTGTTATATTACTCATCCGTTCAAGAGTTCACAAGATGTTATCCTAAGCAATAAAAGAACTCTCACCACGGCGAAAATCGGCCACACCAATTTTTAATCTCAGCTCATTTCCCTAAAATTTGGTTCCCTACCTCAGTTCTGGTCAGAGTACGGACCTACCTACGATATATTACCCTATATAGTTTTCCGTGGCCTGGTTGGCAACGCTCTTGCCTCACGCTGAGTGTCAGTGGTTCGATCCCCGACATGGACGTGTTTCCTTGCATATGCTCTCCCTGGTGCGGCTCGCCCTCCCTCAGGTAGAAAATCCGAACAAATCTTATCTTATCAAGAATGCTGCCCATAACAGTCTACTGTTACCCAGGAATCTGCTGACTTGCATGAACTGAGGTAGGAGTTGTTTGCACACTTGCTGATATGACTCGTTCTGGCCGGGTATTGAATCCAGGCTCTTCCGGTTGTGACTTGAATAGTGCAGCACCTGAGATACAGGTGTTTGATTCTCTCACCAAAGCAGTGAAATACTCACTGACACACTGTAACACTGACACACTATAACAGTGACACACTGTAACACTTGCACACTGACACTGACACATTGTAACACTGACACACTGTAACATTGACAGGCCGTAACACTGGCATACTGAAACAATGACACAGTGAAACACTGACACACTGTCACACTGTAACGCTGACACAGTGAAACACTGACACACTGTCACACTGTAACGCTGACACACTAAAGCCCACGCTGATTTCCCACACGTCCCCACTGGCTCCAGTCCTCACAATCAACACAGTGTCTGAGGTAGACAGAGGGACACACAGTGACGAGACAAAAGCCAGAGTGACAGACAGACACATCAATGCAACTCCGCCGAGCGAGAAGGGGAAGGGAGGTATGGAAAGGAAGGAAGGGAACGGCACCGCACACAGGTGCGGTGCCGTTCTCGCGGATACGGTTGTGGTCTGCCGCGAGTTTCAATCCCACTGGCTCCTTTGAGGTTCTTGCAGCCTCCCGCACAAGAGAAATCCGTCTAGCGACCAGCCTGGAATACCAAGCATCTTATTTCAAACCAAATTAGCTTTCGCAACATTTAACTAAGAGATCATCCCTCCTGGTCTAAAGTGAAAAAAAAAAAGGCCACAGAATAACGAAAAACTAATTTCTTGAAAAAGGAAAAAAAAACTGCATCTGTCATTCATACAAAAAATTATCATTGTTTGGGAAACTTTTTTTCCCCAAACGTTTAATCCCACCGCCAAAGAGAAAGGTATTTAATTAAATTCTTAGCTCTGGGCAAATGATTTTCCCGACTATATTGTCTGTTTCCTTCCAATTTAATTCCAGCATTTCAACGACTAAATTCCGATGAATATGAAATGCTCTATGACACCGGACAAAAGCATTTCCGATGGATATCTTCTTTATCCTGGTCGACAACAGTTATGGGAGAAATTATTTACTGCTCGACACCTACTGACAAAGAGTGTTATCCTGTTTGACATTATCTAACATGATGTTATCCTGTTTAACATTATCTAACATGATGTTATCCTGTTTAACATTATCTAACATGATGTTATCCTGTTTAACATTATCTAACATGATGTTATCCTGTTTGACATTATCTAACATGATGTTATCCTGCTTGACATTATCTAACATGATGTTATCCTGATTGACATTATCTAACATGATGTTATCCTGCTTGACATTATCTAACATGATGTTATCCTGCTTGACATCCAAAATGTTATCCTGCTCGACTTCATCCAATACAATGTTAACCTCCCTGACATCATCTAATACAATGTTAACCTCCCTGACATCATCTAACACAATGTTTTCCTACTTGACATCATCTAACACAATGTTTTCCTACTTGACATCATCTAACACGATATCATATTCCACATCAAAATATTCATTAATCTTATTTTCACATATGTATATTTAAGACTCTCCACATTAAATTTATTGTTTAATGGAACTATTGAACGAATCTCTCAAGACTGTTTTTAAAACATATAAGTGATAACTTTTTTTCGCTGCACCTGAAATTTAGAGACCATCTTCCAAACGAAAACAAATAAGGACATGAAGACAAAGACAACAAGAACCGATTGGAGCAACGTGTTTATTTCCTTCTGAATTGATAAAGCGCTACACAGAGCGAAATGTTCTTGCTAACATTGTCCCAAAACATCAAAGACCTCAAGATACCCAGGTGATCTTAATATTAACACAGTGACTAAACTATTTCAACACAATTCGAGTCTCATCTCTGTTTGCTAAGTGATTTTAAACACCTCTGATTCCCTCCCTTCAAAAAAATATACAAAAACACAATCTTAATGCTGGTTTGCTTCACAGCTAGTGTATTGTTCGCTTCTATAAATCTCAAGTACAAATCCGAGCTTCCCTCTATATATAATTTAATTCACGGTAGGGAGACACTGATATAGTTAAGAAAATTGAGACTGGAAGGGTTGTATTGGTCATTGTGTGTGTGTGTGTGTGTGTGTGTGTGTGTGTGTGTGTGTGTGTGTGTGTGTGTGTGTGTGTGTGTGTGTGTGTGTGTGTACTCACTCACCTAGTTGTGGTTGCG